>NW_026067963.1:4162910-4232102 GCF_014885135.2 Alexandromys fortis
GGAGAGGAGAGGAGAGGAGAGGAGAAGGGGAGGGGGGGAACAGGATCTTGAAGGACGAACAGGTGAGGTTGCTCCAGACAAATGACCTCCTGCTGGGTTTTTGCTCAACTCCTGGATTAGTATGTACTGATAGACAGATTCTCCTTAGGACCTTTACAAAACAGATGGGACCTCTTTCTACTCAACTCTTCTTGCTTTACTTCTCCCATCAGCAATAGAGTCGTGTATTCATAGAGAGATGGCTTGATCTCTTCAAAAACCTGCTTGTGGTTTACATTAAGTTAAAAAATGAACCATAAATTTGAATTTTTAATTATGATTTCTATGTTTATGTAAAAACCAAATTCAATACTTTGAAAAGTCTGGATAAAGAATAATCTCTCTCTCTCTCTCTCTCTCTCTCACACACACACACACACACACACACACACACAATGTCAAACTAGAGATGGGATTTAAAAAATATATAAAATATAGGAAAAAAGATAAATTTAGAGAAACTATATAAAAAAGTAACTTTTAATTTTAGAGAACTTACTGTCTTCAAATCTTCTCCATGTCCTTAAATTCATGCTATCTTAAAGAAACCAGCAGAGAAAATTATTGGCAAAAATCTTAAAGGACAGTTAGGCAAAATGTCAATCAAAGGTACTCACTTAGAAGATGGCCTTGGCCAGGCATGTGGTGTGCATACCTGTGGCCACAACCCTTGGAGACAGGAAGATCAGATGTTCAAAGTCATTCTTGACAGAGGCTACCTGATAGATTCCTCCAAAGAGGCAGAGATCTTTTCTTCATCAAACATATATACATTTGAAATTTGTTAAAAGATAAATATGTATTATATTGGGTTTTTTTCTTTTTTGTGATGCTGAGGAGCAAACACAGGTCATACTAAGCATGTGTTCTACCACTCAGATATAATTTAATTCCAGCTTGCAATTTTTTAATAATTCCTTGACTTTCTAACTAACTCCAATTTTTAAAAATTAATCTTCACATATTTTAATAAAGGCATTTCTAGAACAAGTTAGAGTTAGAACCATAGGAACCTTGAGCTCATAATCATTAAATGTTAACAAAAATTAGTTTTAAAAAGGAGATTGATCTATATGTTAGAAAGATTGAAGTTCTGGCTTTGAGTCCTAACAACCAGTGTAGCTAAGAGTATTGTCTAACATCTTGTGCTTAAGTCCCTGCCTGGGCTTCACTGTTTCAGAGAACAAATAAGGTGACATCTAGTTCAGTGATTAACTCCTCTTTCTGATCTTCCAGCCACCTCTTGAAAGAGCACATGCCCCGTGAAATAGTTTTCTGTTGTTCTTGCATCAAATTATCACAAATTCATGGCTTAACGTAGCACATGGTGACTGATAGTTCAGAAAGTCAGAAATCTGAAACTGGGTCTCAGATGGAAGCACTGGCTGGGCTGTGTCCTTCTGGATGCTCTGGAAGGAACTTAGCCTGTGCGCTTTCCAGCTCCCAGGTGACCGTGGCTCCTGGTCCTCAGCCAGCTGTGGCATCGGGCCAGCCTCTGCTTCCATCTTCACAGCTCCATGGCCCACTCTGACCGTCTGTCTCCCTCCTTCTAGGTAATCCAGAGTAATTTCCCCACTTCAAAGTTCTTACCTCAGTCACACCTGCAAACTCCTTTGTCATGTAAGGTAAGGTCTTCATAGGGTTAGAGATGGGGCTAGTGGGCATCTTTGGGGGAAGAGGCTTCTACCACACTGCATATGTGAGGTTTCATAGGGCCACGTATAAGAACTATTGTTTAATTAAAATGGATGAGTTCTATTTTAAAGTCATATTGCTAAATTTTAAAGCAAAACAACACTGACAATAACTTTAAGACACCCTTTATATATAATTGTGAAATTGGCTTCCATTTTCCATTTCTCTAGCATTATAATAATTGTTCACCATAACTTCTTGCCTTTTGAATAGTGCTATATAAAAGAATTTAGCTATTTTATTATGTAAGCAAACATCTTATTTAAAATTATTCTTGATCCATCTATACACAGTAAAATAAATGAAGTGTTTAAAATGTATTTTACAATTCAATAATAATTCTTACTTTCGTGGCTAGAACAAAACTGAGCCATGATTTCTTTTAGCTATTTATAATAAGCAAAAATATAAAAGAGTTCAAGTTTCTCAGTTCAAATTTCTTTATTTTGGGTGTTGCTGTTGCTTCTTTTCTAACAGCAGAAGGGCGAAGACCTCTCTGAACTCTAAACATTTACACCCAACCATGTTAGGGGTTTGGCTTTAACAGAAAAGTTGGCAGCATGCCAAATTAGTGACAGAAAGAAACCCCCATAAATGAGCTGTTGGTCCACTTAGGGCTACACAGCATTAGCTACAGGGCCTTGGTTCCCCGGGCGAAGCTGCTTTCTTGGTAATGCTTGCTGAAGTCAAGTTGGTTACTTTACGCAGATAATAAAGGCTTGTCTCTTAAAATAAGTCAAACCATATGTTCAGAATTTATCACTTTAAACAAGCTCACAGTCCTGATGAAAATAGAGCAGGCATTCATGCATGCAGACAGCCATTCTGTCCCCAGCTCCCACGTACTTGGTGGCTTACACTCATCTACAGTTCCTAAGGGTCCAACACTTTCTTCTGACCCCTCCTGGCGCCAGCATGCACATGGCACACATACATACATGCAGGCAAGCAAGACAGTCATTCACACAAAGGGAAAATAAATATTCGAAGAAAGAAAAAGAGCCCTTGTGAAGGAAACACGTCCTCGTGTTCACAGTTCGAATCCTCCCTGCTAAGAGCTTTGGAAGTAGGATGGGCCTTCAGGCACTAGTTCCTAGCAGTGGGTAGGACAGAGTCTGAAAAAGCAGAGCCTGAGATTCTGAGGGAAGCCAGCTCCGTGCCTGCAGGGCTCTACTTGGTCCTATTGACAGATTCCAATCCCGAGCTTAGGCGAGCCTGTAAAAGTACTTCCTTAAATTGACTCTGCAGCACGGTCTTGTGATAAGAAAGCCTGTTTAACTCCGCTTTCGAGGTAAGATGTTCTTAACTGTTGTATTTTATTGTGTAGTTCGTTCCTGTTACCAGCTCTCCTGCGGACAGTGGACTGTTCTGTCCAATAACAAATGTTAATCTGCCTGCTGGATTTAGCCATTTCTTGGGACCTGACTTCACCTTGACTCCTGAAGTTGAAGGTATTTTTACAAAGAGTTTCAGAGAGAATGTAAAAACCAATAAACAACAACAGCAGCAACAATAAAAAATTAAAAAAAAAAAAACAACCTCATTTGAAACAGCAATCTCATTTGACTTCTAATGGAACTTAAAATTACATGGTTTAATTTGGGTTCTAGTGTTACAGGTTTTGTCAGTTTGTCTGTGGTCTTTTTTTTTTTAATTCTGTGTAACTCTGCACGGGTTGAGACTGATCCACTCTCACAGTGTAGACAAGAATCCCCTGACTCCTTCCTATGATTTTACATTTTCTGCATAGTGAACAACTACCAAAACCAGTCCAGCGGGGAATTCTGCTAAAAGCAGAAATCGGAGAATTTAAAACATAACAGACCCCTGCAGCACACAGTGCCTTCCAAAGGGAGCTCATTTTCCTCAGGATTATCAGGAACTCATCAAGGTAGCAGGAGAGAAGAGTTTGAGAATCGGAGCTTTAAGAAATGGAGTATACTAAAAGAACAGGAAATGGAAATATTTCATTTAGCATATTCATTTTAATTAGAATTTAGAAGAATCTAAGCCCCTAACTGTAGATCCTCATTCCCTCTGTTTTGGAACAGCTGGGGATAGTGTCCCCACTTGAGTCTCCTGTATTCCTATTAACTTCTCTTAAATTCTCAGGATAATTACAAGATTGTCTGGGAGCCTCCTCAGAGCAGGGGATTTCCACACTGGCTGTCATCTTTAGAGAGAAGCCTGTTAGAAGAAGCCACGTGTTGGGGAACTGGCTCAACGGGTACAGGCAACCCTGAGGACTCAGGGTTCAGTCACCAGGCCTCACGTGATGGAACAGGAAAACAGCACCTGAACACTGTCCTCTGAACACCACACTCATCGGGGAGTGCACCACCCACACCCCTACCTCCATCCCACCCCTGCTACACGCACGCACACACACACACACACACACACACATGGAATAGATAGACTCAGCATAATTATTATTGTGGTATATTTCTACATCTTTATGATAGTAAGATTTTAATCATAATGAGACATGTTTTGTTCAAAAAATTCTGCTATCCACATGCTTTTGGACATGTCTAATTGTTCTC
Organism: Alexandromys fortis; assembly: GCF_014885135.2. Taxonomy (NCBI): domain Eukaryota; kingdom Metazoa; phylum Chordata; class Mammalia; order Rodentia; family Cricetidae; genus Alexandromys; species Alexandromys fortis. The sequence continues at coordinate 4,167,191 of NW_026067963.1, forward strand.
AATATCATTGAAAGTATAATGTAGTCTTTAGGGGTGCTGATTTGTCTTCTTATCAGTTCAGTCCTGGCTTCATCTTTGTAACTTCCTTGTGTGTGTGTGTGTGTGTGTGTGTGTGTGTGTGTGTGTGTGTGTGTCTTTCTCCAAGATTACAGAGCAGTTCTTTAGGATTTTCTGGAAAAATCCTTACTCTGCTATTTTCTGATTATACTGCTCAAACTTTTAGTTTGAAAAGCATGTCCCCTTTTTATGTATACTTCCTATTACATGTAATTTTGGATATCTACATTCTTTCAATTTTTTTTTTTGGTTTTTCAAGACAGGGTTTCTCTGTAGCTTTGGAGCCTGTCCTGAAACTAGCTCTTGTAGACCAGGCTGGCCTCGAACTCCCAGAGATCTGCCTGCCTCTGCCTCCCAGTGCTAGGATTAAAGGCGTGCGCCACCACCGCCCGGCTCTTTGAATACTTTTAAAGAATCAAACTGATTAGCAAAAATGTAAGCTACACCAAGTATTAGCAATACATGGTAGTTTTATAAGGATTTTGTTTTTCTTTGGGGGGGGGAATGCTTGTTTGGTGTTGAAACAGTGTCCCTTTACACTGCTCTGACTGACCTGAACCTCTGTAGACCACTATGTAGACCAGGCTGGTCTAGAACTCCCTACAGAATAGCTTTGGGGCAACTGGAAGGGATAATCTCTCCTCCTCTTCCATCAGATCAGAACGTCACAACAGATCCATCAAGAAGAAGGAAGGTAAAGCTATCGGTGTGCTGTTAGCATTCTTCTCCATTTAAAAACTCTCCAAATTTTTTATGTATAAAAATAGTGACTATTACCACATACTGTTACAGCTTACTTTGCTCCCTGGATAAAGCTCTTAGCATAGGACCTCCTTCCCATGTACCTGGAACCTTTGTCAAAACCTCATGGATTGGTATAATAATTCAAAAGCTTAAATAACAATTAAGGGTGCACAGTGTTCCGAAAGTGGGAAGTGAGAAACTAGTGAGAAAACATCGAAATAACTACAGAGCAACCACGATTGTGTTCCCTCCCGACTCATGGCCCTCACAGAGTTGTAATGCAGTTTGCTTGTATTTTAAACAGCAAATAAATTCGACACTCTGAAATCATGAAGGCAAAGGATTTTGCAAATATTCCGAGCTTTCTTTAAAATTTCCTCTTACCTTGTCTCCGATGTCGACCCAGCCACAAGCCCGACTCAGTCATAAGAACCTCCCCACCCAGCGCTCCTTTGGAGTCAGCGTCAATACCTCCTTGACTGAATTTCCGAGGACTGTGCACCTTCCCGCTTCTTTGTACCTCCACCCTTGCAGCTCTGATCTGTGGAACCAGCCTGTTGGCTGCAATCAGTTGTTTGGATGAATTTCCAGGCTGACAGAATTTCTAACTAGTCAAAATGAGAATATATCTGTCTTTGGGAACTGAACACTTATACAATGCAGAAGTCACTTACTGCTGAGTTACTTCCAGTTATCTGAACCATGAAGCTGGTAAGTGACCATCATGCCTACCTTTATTTTGGGGAGTAACTTTCTAGATCAAGTCAGATGTAACTACCTAAAAATAAATGAGCATGAATCAGCAAACATTGATTTTTAACATGCGAATGCCAGCAGACAGTAGTCAGGAAAAAATAAAACCTTACGTTTCTGATATGCTGAAGCCCTTTGGTTCTACATGAAGACGTCTCTCTTGGTTAATCTGACTTAATATCATTGGCCTTACTGGTTTTAAACTATGTAGTTATTTTAGTTACTTTCCCCAATTTCTACAACAGTCATGAACTACTTATTGTAGTATACAACAATCTCAGAAGATAAAAGTGATAGGATATAAAACAGATTCTAGAAATACAAGTGTTTGTTTCTGGTGTTAGAAGGAGTTCATTGTGAAATCTCATTGTGGTCTGCCCTGCGAAGACTTTTGTTGTTCTACTTAAATTAATTCTTCTAATCTAAACAATTAGAATTACATAAAACTCCATTTCATTGGAGTTTTAATTAATTATTAAAGGTCAAAACCTGGTTTGAGCATGTCTGTTTTAGCCTGAGACTTCCTGTGAAATCGTATCACTATGGACACGATTGTTCATAACGGGGATGAGATTGCTGTACCTCCAAGAATAGGAGCCAGCAGACCCAACATAACCATTGCTACAGTAAGGTGAGTTTTTGTACCTCCAAGAATAGGAGCCAGCAGACCCAACATAACCATTGCTACAGTAAGGTGAGTTTTTGCCACATTTTTGTTCTATTCTTTGCAAGGGGGAAAAAAAAAGAAATACCCTTAATCCAGGGCAGCCGTCAAACTCACTTAGAGATAAATGCAAAACGTGGTCATCGATGCTAGTCCCTAAACATAGCCAGCTATAGGCACTGCTGGTGCCTGTTCTCAGAGTTACAGCAGAGCCTTATTTTCTATTCAAGCAATGTACCTGTAGTGATACGATTTTACAAGCGGTTTCCAGCTAAAAATATAAAAATAAAAAAGTCACATGTTCAAGCTAAGTTTTGACCTTTAATAATTATATTTCATTTAAAATTTTGCTAAATTGTTATAGTGTCTAAAATAGCGCAAAACAATCAAGCATGGATTTGACTTTAGTTGTTAAATAAAGTTCTCTAAATTGATGGCCAGTGGACTGGGTCTGTTACCCAGCTGGCAGACTGTTCACCTAGCCTAGCATACACAAAGCCCTGGGTTCAACCCCAGTTCCGGCACACATCAGGCACACTGGCACACAGGTGTCAGGAGGTAGAGGCAGGAAGATAAGGAGTTTAAGGTCATCCTTGGTTATCTGATGTGATGTCCACTGAGCTACAAGAGACCCTGTCCCAGACAAAAACGATGACTAAATGCCAGTCACATTTTGATATAAATAGGCTGTACAATTCAGAAAGTACCCTATATTCAGAGTATTGCCTCTACGCTGCATATAATTTCATGGTATTACAATGTTACTTGTATAAACATAAGGTGTTTTTATCCGACTGCATACCCTATAATCTACCTGAAAATATTTCCAAAGGTATTTTGGAAACTATCACTCCAGTGTGCGTGCAATAACTTCGTGCTTTTTAATCCTTTAATATCGGCTTTTGTAAATTAATTGTGTGAATTGTTAACCTTCAAGCCTAATTGCAGATTGATTTTTTTTTACTTCTTACTGTGTGGGTTTTAAATAGCTGTTGCATTCAGGGCCTTTGTTCCCAGAATAGCTGTGCAGTTCTGAAGATGTCCAGAAGGTGTCGGGTTGCACTGCGGCTGCGACATTGCAGCGTCTGACAGGGTGTACCTATTATGAAATTAGGACTCCATGCTCTTTGTCATATGACTGGAAGTGAGTATGAAACTTTTACGACAAAGCATGTCCTTTTAAGTACTAGGACAAATACAAGTAATAAGCTTTTACTGGGGAAAAGTGCTCAAGAACAGAAACATATAAAGCAGAAAAGAATAACTTAAAGCACTCTAACATTCTGGGATTTTTTTTTTCACCTATGGATTTTTCATAAAATCCATATGTTTTTTACTTTATATTTTACTTTACTTTTATGTTTATTTTTTAAAATTGGGGGACATTTTATAAATATTATTCTAATTACATCTGAATTTCTTATTGAGCATAAAAAAAATTTAATACATAATTTAATAATGACATAAAGAAGAAGAATAAACAAGAGTTTAGGTATTGCCAGGCACTGCACAGAACACAGTGAACACATAGCTGTCCTTCAGTAGCCTTTTCATATGACTCATGATGCTTTATATGCAAACACTAAGGGTGATTCTGGACATTACTCAGCACAGCAGCTCATAGTATTCTTCTGCCATGACAGCAGATGTCACTGACGTAATGCACAGCTCCCCTGGGACTAGCGAGGAGGTTAAGCTACGTGTTATTCGAAGGCAATACGTCTGTCTCCTTCCCACTCCTATTTAACAAAACAGGCAAAATATCCAGGGAGATAATGATGTTTTCAGAGGAATGATTGCAGATGGCACGCGTTTTGAACGACTTATTCTAAAATTCTAATTAGATAGGCAGGGCATGTCCTATGTCTTTAAAGAAAGTGTGGCTTACAAAAAGGATAGTGTATAACGTATCCAATCCTAGATTTTTTTCCAACTCCAAATTCACTGCTTTTCCAAATACACATAAATAAGCAATTTAATAATAACATGCTATTCCGCCAGCAGTTTGTGTTAGCTTTCTATGTAGCTAACGTGCTTAAAGACTATAAACTACTTCATTCTCTTCCAATATATTTAGCTTGGATAAAAAGTATAACTTCTGCAATGCAAGTATTATTTCTTTGTTCTCAGTAAATACCTTGACAAATGTATTTTGCATGCAGTCAATCAAATCCATTATGACTTGATCTTCAATTCCACAGACAACCTGGAATGCAAGAAATTAACACATTTAAATCACAGAGTAGGAGCTTACTATGCTGAACTGAAAGACAACCCTCTGACACCTACGTATGACTATTGACTGTAATTACAATTGTTCAGCAAGGATCTTATCCGTTACTCTGGTTTACAGTCCTAGATCCTTCTGTTGAATTACCTATGATTGTGAATATTTTTGTCTCAAATATGCATGATGCCCTTCTGTACAGCTATATACTGCATATATGTTATGTATATGTATATATACACATATACGTATATACATATACACACATATATGTATATATATATGTTATATGGACTCTAACAACTAGCTTTACAGTAACCCGGTATATGCAGCATGCATAATATTCCCACCCACAAACTATCATACATTGTAAGAAGCATTAAATGTTTTGAAATATTGATCTTAATTAGAGGTTAATTCAGTTAAATATTACTGACATAAAAGGAAATAAATTATCCTTGTTCTTTATGAGTAGAGATAGCACCTATGGTCAACTCTGTTTGTGAGCTAGAAACTGATTTCTCATCAGAAAAAGTTGCCTCTGCAAAAACCCTAGCGATTCCAGACACCCTTGAAGCACTTAACTGCTCATCTTTTTATACTTTCCTTCATCGTTAAAATATTTCTAAGAAAATCAATACCAAATTGTTACTTAAGTTTACAGCTGCTTTTTAAAACTAGATTGGCCAGGAACACATAGTTATTTTGCTAAAAATAATCTGCTTCTCCGCATTTTTGTTTTATAAAAATATAATTATAATGGAAAATTAATTATATAAAATAAAATATAATTATAACATGATATCATCAATCTTTTTTATTTAATTTATTTTGTAAACTATTCAAAAGGTACCTCTCAGATTCAACTTATGCGCTTTTATCTTAAAATTTTGTTTTTGTAATGACATTTCCTTATAATTAATTAATGATTTAACAGGAAAAAAACTATTTTTAGGTTACAAGTTTTTATAGTTTTTTTCCTGTTAAGAAATATGGAAATATATTTGAAAGTATTAATTACCTGAAATTAAATTATTTACCTTCTATATTTTATTGGGCTTCACCTAAACTATATGCTCGTTTGATTCAACATAAACCCTGTTTCTCAACGTTGTCGTGTTCCATAGACAGTTGCAGCGATCACAGGCTGGGACTGCGGCTGGGAGCTACAGGAAAGAGGTAGATCAATGGTAGAACACTTTCTTTTCTGGTCCATCTGTAATCGGGACAGTTTTTCCGTGTGTCCTGAGTTAAAAGTGTATCAGGATAACCCATTTTGATACATTTTTAAATGAATTACAATTTTATCAAACACAAGACTATAAATAAATGTGAGGTGTTTTTCTTACAAGTATGAAAATGTATAATTTTGCAGTTATGTACATTTAAACCCATAATTCTAAATTTTCTACTTTTTAATTATATGATTCTAATTAGTTTCTAAATGTGTAAAAAATTCCATACCAGTAGTTGTTCATAAAAGAAAAAAATAGTAATCTTACTATTATATAAATCATAATGCAACAGTTATACTTTAAAAATCAAGTTGGTGACATTTAAATGTTGTAGATAATATCCATGGCCTATGCACGTTTTTACATTTTCCCTACTCTAACATGAGTTTATATTTTCCTTCAACTCTTGTGATAGTTCTACTAACTTGGCTTTACTCTATGTTTCGTCTTTAACTGTAACTTGGTGCTCGGTCTCTTCCCTCCAAAATGTTTTACAACTGTCTCTCTCTAGGAACAACCGAAAAAGACTAATCTGTTAAATATATATGTCAATAGCATTTTTAAGTTCCCAATTATTTCTCATTTCTTCCTCTCAATATGGCTCAAACAGGTATTTGCAAACACTTAGCCTCGGCAGCCTTTCACTCTTTACGGAGAGCTTTGCGAGAGCTCAATCAACGTTAATGGTGCGTTTTTAGTTAAGGACACAGAATAGGGCGAAGTCAATTTGAGATCCCAGATGAACACGTGTCTTCAGAAAGAATGGGCATAAATGGGCTTAGAAAGCAGCGTGCCAGTGAAATGCGCGGCGCAGAGCGCTCCGCTCGGGAAGCAGACACAATGGGAAGAGCGCAGCAGTGCAGAGCCTTTTAAACTACATACAATTGGAGCAATGGACTTGATCCAACCATCTATGCTAAACCGTTAAAAGAAAGGTGAAAAGCAGAGCAAGCTGGAATTCTATAGTGAGTGCCGAGGAACAGCAAATGGAGAGCTAAGTCTAAAAGGAATGAATGCAGTCATTCGACAACGACGTCAAAATTGGCGCATTTCCCTGGTTAATTTACCTTGGAAGGACTCTCTAGGTATTGAGCCATTATTAACAACAAAAATAGTATTTAAACTGCCACCATTAGAATTTTGAAAGAACCTGGTCTACACCTGGTATTTTATAAACATATTCCTGTGTGTTTCAATGTATAAGGGACATATAATGTAAATCTCATAAACATATAGTAAATTCTCACAGCCTTATAACAATCATTGTACTTATGTTGAGCCCCTTCCACTCAAAAAAGATGCTAATTTATATTAAGGGCAAAGGTGCACTGTACAGTTAAACAAACTTGAAACAGATAATCAAGCTAAATGTTACACATTACTTATAGAACATGGAAGTATTAATATCTGACTTTAACTAGTTTAAAGAAGAGTTGTATATTTTCGAAAAATGTTTCTTAACTGTATTGATATGCTTTCTTGTTTTAATAAATTTTACATCATCATAAAAGGGGGCATGAAATAATAAACTCTAAAATTTGAAGTTGTTAAACACATTAAAAAGTTGAATCATGTCTTAATCCATCCATCATTAGCATCTTGAAGAAAATAATTATTCTTTAAAATAATTCCTAAGAATTAGCCATAGAGCAATCAGTGATTTTGACTCAAAGAAAAAAATTACTTTCTATATGTCATATTAGATAGCTTCCACAACAGAAAGGCTGGAAAAATCGGCTTTTAGAATGAGACTTCAAGGAACTGAATGGCACAGTCAGGATTAAGTTGTTCATTACTAGGTTGTCAGTGCCTTGCTTTCCGCCCCAGATGCGGTGTGTACTGCATGAGTGCTCCTGGCCTCAACAGTATGGGCTGCCATCAGAATGAGCTGGAATGAGCTGTGCCTCCATGCTTCCTAGCCTGTCTACATCAAAGCCTCAAGAGCGCTGAAGAGGCACACTGCAACCTTCCAACTTCCCTATCAGCGCATGTGGTCTGCCTTTCCACTCAGGTTCTCCTGATAGCATGCTCCATAAAAGAACAGGATTCAATGCTAGGAGACAGCTGTGCAAACCCCTGGCTGATATAGTGGGCTGGGCGGGAGCAGCAGTGATCAATCCGTCTAGATAGAAGCCTCCCCAATAGAGTGAGAAGACATCGCCTTAGTGGACAGTGGAACTTCTCTCTTGTTGTGCCTAATTTCCCCAGTCTCTTTCTCCAGATTCGTCTTTGAAAGTCTAGCCCTGTCTTACGAGTTAACATTGGGATTACCGGTCACTGGAGTGGGCACACACACAGCCTGCAGTTAGAGAATGATTTCCTTAGTTCATGTCCTTCACGGCAAAGGCCACCTGGGAGGATGTGACACAAGTCTTGGCAGCCATTTGACTGCCACTAAAAGAGCCTGTGTGAAGAATAAGCCAATGAAAACAAAGCAATATTGTTGACAGTGGTGTCTGAGTCTCCAAATGATGTCTTGGATGTTCCATTTGACTGCCCAATTGGATACACAGTAAGTTCCTGTGGGGCAATTAAATTGCTGGCATTTTCAACCAAACATATTTTTAGTGTGATGCCTCACCTCAGTGAGGGGTACAAAGGACAGTATCACTTTTATTGAGTCTCAATTATAGTAATTTGAAGACTATTGTTTAAGACAAGAATGTGGTAGTCAGGATGTAAAACCAATTTATAAAATATATCATTCTTAAAAGTAAAGAAAATACAACCTCTCTTAGGACCAAAAGGATGAGAAAACAAACACAAGACTATAAGAATAACATCTCCAAAACACAGACGCAAGCAACTATATAAGAAATGTATGTAATTCTGTATTTTATGTATTTATATAATCTTTGCTTCTTTGGACCTCCAGCTTCTTGACTGTTTAGCTTCTAAAGTTGTGAGTTCAAAGTTCATTTTAGTCTCACAATTACATTTTCTGCTAATACCTATTGACGTTGACATTTTCTGCTACTACATATGGACTAAGGAAAGAAAGACATAGAAAATACTCAAGTAGAACAGATTTTTGAATGGCAGAATATAATTTGTTGACATTTAAGATTCTATATCAAGTTGCTCTGTGAATCCATTTTTAATTGTATTATACTCTTACTGTGTAAACTAGACCCCTTTTTTATTTGTAACAGAAGAAAGACCCTGCTTTTGATACCTTTCTAAAAATATTTCAATGAGATACATAAAACATGATTTTCATTTTTGATACAGAGTATATATAATTTACATGTTCTATTAGTATATTATGCATGTTTGTATGTATGTATTATGAAATAGGGTCTCAAGAAACCTAGGTGGGTCTCCAGTTCTTTAGGTAAAGGATGACCCTGAACTTGTGCTCTGCTACCTCTACTTCCTGAGTGCTAAGATTATAAGTAAGTGTGTCCTAGCCTGTCTGGGTTATGGAGCCCAGTACAGGTAAGCACTCAACTGCCTAAGTACAGCTCTGTCCTATCTTAGCCATTTTGGTTTTGTAGACTGTAGATTAAAACACACATGAAGTTTACCATTTTAAATTATCTTAAGTGCACAGTTCACTTCCAACCATCGACCTCATTCATCTTTAAAAGCTCCAAACCTTGTCCCCATCGAATAAATTCTTTTCCTCTAGGCAAGGTATCCACCCTTTCCCTTTTTGTTTTTATGGATCTGACTACTGTAGGTACTTCATATGCGTGTAATTATATAATATCAGTATAATAGATTTGTGAGTGAATTATTTCCCCAGACATGCTTCTAAGGCTCATTTATGCTGATGTATGTGGCACGGTTTTCCTCCTCCTTAGAGATGGTTAAGAATCTATTGTGTGCTTACACCACATTTGGTCCAGCAATTCATCTACCTTTGGGCTATTTACGTGACCTTCCTATGAATACGTGTACAAACATCCGCAGGAATCCTTGTTTTCAGCTCTGTTAGGCACTTACTCAGCGCAGATGTGCTAGATCGTGTGGCAGTTCCACTGGGTTTCGGAAGAGCCCTCGTGCTTCCCAGAGCTGCTCCGTCACTTTCTATCCTCACAGCAGTGCACAAAAAGACGTGATAGGATGTGCTGCCAGTTATAGTGTGTGCACTCCTGTAACCCAGAGTCTGGGAGGCAGAAGCAGGGTGATTGCTATGAGTTTAAGGTCAGTCTAGTCTACACAGTCAGTTTCTAAGGTTAGAAGACAAACATTAGATGATTGTTCAAAGTGGCGTCAAGACATCATCGTGATGCTAACAAAATTACCAGGTTTTCTCATTTGCATATTTTCACAGAATTGGAATGCTGCTTACAACTTTTTATATTATCTATCTAAATATTTCCATGACATTACAAAGACAACATGATCATTGTGTGTGTGTGTGTGTGTGTGTGTGTGTGTGTGTATTTCAGAGTCTTTGTGTAGTCCTGGGTGTTCTAGAACTGGCTGTGTAGACTAGACTGACCTTAAGTTCATAGAAATAAACTTGCTTCTGCCTCTCAAATTCTGGGATTAAAGAAGTGCCACACCACACCTGGACGTAAATATAAATATAACCTGTGTGTTATGTTTAACCAAGAAAAATACTGTAATTTTCTCAAATTACAGTAATAAAGGCTGTATAAAAAGATCCAACATTCAAGTTGTTAAAATTTTTGTTTTGTTTTGTTTTGTTTTGTTTTTGAAACAGAGTTTCTCTGTGTAACTCTGGCAGTCTTAGAACTTGCTGTGTAGACGAGGCTGGCCTCGAACTCACAGAGATCCATCTGCCTCTGCCTCCTGAGTGCTGGGATTAAAGGTTTGTGCCACCACTGCTAACTGCTAAAATTATTTTCTGGCCTTATAAATATATAAAAAATGCATTTATAGATAAATACTTCCTTTAATGATTCCCATAAAAAATATTAATCAGCTAAAAGACATGCATTTTTGACCATCGCTAATATTAAATTTCTTTTCAAAGTTGTTGTATAGATTTGCTTTATCCCACCATTCTAAGCAAAGGAGCCCATGGCAGGAGGTCCTGTTATTCTTCTGTGAACCATTACTCCTCTAACCAATTATCTATCACCTAATAATCACAAAATAAATGGGCCTGCAATGAACTTCCCAGGTCAGACAGCATCAGGCCAATTTAATCTCTATTTATATATAACAGATGAGGTGGTGCAGGCAATATTCAACACAACTTAAGTGCAATTATGTTGCTAAGTTTTTTCTTTTTTGTTGTTGAAATAATTTTCATACAATATATTCTGACCACACTTTCCCCTTCCCCGTCTCCTCTGAGATGCTCCCCAACTCCCCACCCTACCAGTTCTACACCTTCTCTCTCTCTAGAAAACAAGTAAAGTTTTTAAAATCCAAGATTTAGAAAAAAGAAAATAAAGTATAAGAAACACACAAAAAAACCTGTAAAGACACAAAAGTGCTAATTTTTTAACTCATTTTGTTCATTTTTTTTTGTAAATTTTAGTCATTAAACCACAACCTCTTCCAGTTAAACATATCTGTCTGCCAAACTATTTAGTACAGTTTTGCACACAGGAGGCATCAATTGAGTTAAATTTATTCCACCGTGTGTTTATTGTTTTTATTGACTGGAGGAAACTTTTTAACCATGATTAAAAGTAAATTATCCACACATTAACACATTACAAGGATTGACTCCCGCTCCGTGTTAGAACTGTGGAATAAAATCAGCGGATAAAGAGGAAGTCTTATAAAACTGACTTGAGAGTCAAAGTAGTGTTCAATTTTACGGACTGTAAATGATAATAGGCATGTTACTAGGACTGTCAAACTCTTCCCAAAGCAATCTTCAAGGCTAATCACACGGACAATCATTCTTTTCATTTCTATAGCAATAACAAAAATTTAAGCAATATCTCTTGATTGAAGCTGTCTTGAAAATTGCTTAGTTTGAGACCTTATTTTAAAATGCAACAAGCCTGAAACGTTAAATGCAATTTGCCATGCAGCCTGGAGAAAGAAATGAAGTGTTTGGTACATTTTTCCTAATTGTTGATGATTGCAGCCTGGGTAGCCCAAGCGCTTTATCTTCAGAATCTCTTCTGAGGGCCTTGTCATCTTTGACCACTAGTCTTAATCAAAAGGAGGCTAAAAATAAAGTGACTTCACTATTACAAGGGAGAAACAGTCACAACACCAGCTTTAACGTTTTATTTAATTGACCTCACAGAAAAAGCTCTTGGTGGGTAAAGTGTTCTTAATGAGTTCTAATTGACTACAGTGGCGTATTACCCAATGTCAATGCCGACGAACATCACTCTGCGGAGCAAGTTAACAGTTCAAAAACAATCGTCCTTTAGTTTTGGTCTGCATAGCAGTGGGGAGAGCTCACTGTTAATTTTAACTCTGCTATTTAGAAAGTCTACGTGCTTTTTAAAGAAAAAGATCACTTTCATTAAACATTGTATAAATTCGCCTTTATTTCTACCCATAAATATGATTAACTTAACACAAAAATAAGAGCAGAAACAGAGTTGCCTTAAAACTCAGCTCTGGACCCCAGTCTCTGCTCACCACTGGGTGTTATCCTGGAGGCTGGAGAGACCGGTGACCCCAGTGTCAAATGATCCCCTCTGCGTAGGCAGCAAACTAGAACTGTGATGTCAGGACTGACCCAATATGTTTTCCATAGCTCTATGAAAATCAAATCTTTCCTCCAGGTAATAACAGTGTTTTTCTAAAATTTTCATCATTTTACTATTGACTAAAGTGTGCGTGCTCGTTATTTAAACAATACCCCTCCCCCAAAAAACCCTCTTGTTACTTGGTTCATGGTTGATAAGAAGTGAGGAAAACGCTGGTCTAGTAAAGGAAGATGGCTCAGAGAGGATGGAGTTCCAGATGCTGTCAGGTGGGGGTGCTTTTGTGTAAGAATGGAAGGAGGCAGTGATAGAGTTCAGATGTCAAACAAAAGAGGAAAAAATCGGCTTCAGGTTCTTGTTCCGGTTCTTCACTAAGACACGCAGCAAATACTTTGCATTCTGTGCATCAGTAGAAAAGGTAACAAAAACGCCCTCTGGATGAGTTCGCCTCACATTTAAGCATTTTTTAAAGACGTATTACAAGTTAAACAATTTCTACTAAATATTAGAAAGCAGATGTCTATATAAAAACAAGTATCTAGTTTTTAGCCTGAAATCAATAAAGGTTTTTTTGAGTTTAAAAAAATTAATTTTAATTAGTAAATTAATTTGTAAATTTTGTAAACCACATGAAAATGAGGCAGATAAAAGCCTGAGTTTGGGGGAATGTGCTGAGATTAATAAATGTTAAAGTTAGTTAAGCCATTGGCAGGCTTCTAGGCGCATGCGCTCCCTTGCACAAGCAGGGCAGCCGCGGAAGAGTGGACGCCGTGGCGGTGTCCATATTAGCCATCAGCTCTCCATCAGTGCTGTTGACTAATGTGTGCTATAGGAGTGGGAGATTAGGTGATTGCCGCCACTGTGACAAGGTTCATGACCTAAATGGCACTGTAGATAAGTTGGAGAACTTCATCAGCATCGTCTTGGAGTCTTTGTATGTTGGGACAAAGGAGACCCTGAAGGCAGCAGGAGACCGGTTTGTGCCCTGGTGAATTTTGCTACTTCAGTTTCCAAAGGGCCGCTGAGTTTGCAGAAAACGAACTGGATCTGTTTGGAGAGGCCTTGGAACTGATCGTTGACTCAGAAACTGGCTTTGCTTCTTCTACAAACACTTTGAACCTGGTTGATCAACTCAAAGACAAAAAGTTAAAGAAGGAAGCAGAGCCGGTGTTGCAGAAGTTCGTGCATAGCAAGCAGCTGATTGAGAAGGGAGTTCACTCTTCACGGCTGGGTCGTCCTGGAGATGGGGCAGTTCGTCTAAGACCCCTTCCCGGATGCCATGAAGATATGCAACCATCTGCCACAGCCTCCTCATCCTTGGTCAAAGCTGAGAGACATGGGTATTAGGATGCATCTTCTTTGTGTGGCCAAGTATGTCCAGTCCACCTCCGAACCACGCTGCCCCCATGTAATGACTACTGACCCCATGATATCCCAGAAGTCTTTGACCCTGAGAATGCGAGGAAGACTGGCCTCTCCAAGTCCAACAGAAAGCCCTTGTAGATGCGGCAGTAGTAGCTGTGCGGCCTTCATGCCTCTGGCTGTAGGTGAGCTGCCCCTCACGACCCATTTAGGCCAGATCCTGACCATCCACACGGCACATGAACTGAATCTCTTGTTGATATTTACTCTTAACATGTCGTTAGTAAACGTTTCCTGTTGGCAAATAAATCATAAAGTTAATTAAAATAGTTACCCAATATTCATTTCTATATTCTGATTTTTGTTCAAATTAAGAGCCTAAAAAGGAACTCCAATAAAATAAAACCTCAACATAAATTAATTAAAATTGTTTTTTAATTATATTGCGAAAGACAAGCTGCATATGAAAACTTTTCTTAATAATACTTACTCATTTTTGGTTCAACAAAAGAAGACTCCCATGTATTTTACTTTTTATGTTATGTATAGCATATATTTACATATGTGCAAATGTTTTACATATGTACCTGTGTAAATACAATGTTATCCATATTTTGCATATGTGGTAAATATCTGGATATGCAACATTTGAAAACTAATAAATGAGAATTACTCATTTTTCAGTAAAATATTAATTTTTAAGTAGTTCAGAGGATGACCTGCTGATGTAACACTTCACTGTACACTGGTCCAGGATCTAAGCAATCTTGATCACCATAGGCTCCAAGTTACTGGTATGCCAGTAACTTATATAGCACCAAAAATACAGAATTCCTCTTCCTATGAAACTGTCAATGCTATAATTATGTCTTTATTTAAGAAAAATTGCTTTCTGTACGAAAGTATCATTATGGAAATAAAAATCCACCATGGATACATACATATGTGTGTATGTATACACACACACACACACATAGAGAGAATATATATATTTAAGTATAGTGTGTGTGTGTGTGTGGCTTTTCTAGACAGGATTTCTCTCTGGAGTCCTGACTGTCCTGGAACTTGTTCTGTAGGTCAGGCTGGCCTAGAATTCAGAGATCCGCCTGCCTCTGCTTCCTGAGTGCTGGGATTCAAGGCGTGTGCCATTATTGTCTGGCCACTATGGCTTTTGAACAATGACACAATAGGCAAATCATATCATAGTTTGGGGGATTTTTTAAGTGTATTTTTTGCTTGTTTGCAATGTTATGATTTAAAGATTGTAAATTTTGGTAAAGACTGTTATTAACATCACAAAGAGGAATAAAGTACATGTTCCTCTTCTCATCGAGAACCACTTAATCTCTAGAGGCTAAAGTCTACCAGTTTCCTTTTATCCTTCAGAAATGAACACATACCAAGCATAGACAGGCTTATATCCAGTTTACCTAGATCTAAACATACTGTGCAAACTGATTTATTTCAACTTACTACAAGCTGGATGTCTCTGCAGGGGCTACTGAAAGGGCTACTTTTAGAAAAATGTCCAATTTAACCCATTTTCTACTGAAGGAATGTTGTGCTTTCTGCTTTCAAATGTTTTAAGTGTATCTTTCCGAGAACGCTATTACACACTCAGGTGAGAGAGCTGCTCAGCAGATTTCCAGAGGTCAAATTTCTAAATGGAAAGGCATTTTAAAGTTTGTTGCAGCCAAGCTAAATTTCAAAAACTGCTCCTCTGGCCTACAACTTAAATTTTGTGTATAAAATTTCTTTGCCAAGTGTGGTTTCACTTCCTCTAAATAACTATATGAATGACCTCTAATGTTTAATATTTATATTATCCTGAACATATCACCATCATAAAAACTATAGGAAGGATTTCAAACTTATGTGGGCTTTTCTAGGCAAGTGAAGACTGATCTCAAGGAAAAGGGAAGACAATCTTTACAGGACTCTAATGGCTAGCATGTTTATAAGCAGAATTTAGAAGGCAGATACCAAGAAAGGATAGCTACTTCAAGTTACTGTAGCTCTAACTTTATTTATTTATTTATTTATTTATTTATTTATTGGTTTTTCGAGACAGGGTTTCTCTGTAGTTTTGGAGCCTGTCCTGGAACTAGCTCTTGTAGACCAGGCTGGTCTCGAACTCACAGAGATCCGCCTGCCTCTGCCTCCCGAGTGCTGGGATTAAAGGCGTGTGCCACCACCGCCCGGCTAACTTTAGAAATTAATATTAATAACAAGGCCTTATATCCTTGCTACCACTGTCAACAGAAGATGCTGGTGTTCCAATCTCAGTCTTTGATGCTGAGGTAGAGACTGAAGTCTGTATAATCAACTCAATGTAGGTGACAAACGAAGGGTATCTTTGTAATTCATGTGTGCATGACTTAGCTGTACAGACATAAATTAAAAATGTGTATTAAAAATAGTGTATTATTGAACTTCGAATGTCCAGTGAACTTGTCTTCACATTTTTTTAATTAAATGTACCCTAATTTAAAAGTGAGACAACTCTTGCCAAGAATGGTGGCTCACAACTTTAAATTCCAGCATGCAGGAGGCAGAGGCAAATGGGTCTCTGTGAGTCTGAGACCAGCCAGTCTACATCATGAATTCCAGGCCAGTTAGAGATACACAATGAGACACTCTTAAATAAATAAACAATTAAACAAACAAACAAGTAATTGCTTTCAGTATACAAATAGTTCTATGTTCTCTTTCTGAACAACTGTACCCCTCAAATTTCTAGCAATGATAGCTCAAAATAATAAATACCCTTAAAAGTTAAGCTGGATGTGTGATTCACATCTGTAACCTAGGACCTGGGAGCCTGACACTGGAAGACTGGTAGGAGCTTACAACCATCTGAACCATAACCTGTCATAAACACAAGAACAATAACAACCACCAAAAAAGTCATTGATGGCAAATGACAGTGAAATGTAAGAGCTATCCAATAAATTTTTAATTTCTTTGAAAGAAAAGGAATTAGAGGATCTAGAAGTCTCTATACAGACCAGATTGGTTTCAGACTCACAGAGATCCACCAGCCTCAACCTCCTGAGTGCTGATAACAAAATCCCAAAACTATCTTTTTAATTCTGTAATACTCCTCTTCAAGAATTACTGTAAAATTTTCAGAATTATAAAATATGTCTTACAGGAAAGCTTAAAACCACTGGGTGGTGGTAGCAGCACATGCATTTAATTCCAGCACTCAGGCAGATCTCTGTGAGTTCAAGGCCAGGCTGGTCTACAGAGTGAGTTCCAGAGTTCCAGGATAGACTCCAAAGCTCAGAGAAACTCTGCCTCAGAAAGAAAGAAAGAAAGAAAGAAAGAAAGAAAGAAAGAAAGAAAGAAAGAAAGAAAGAAAGAAAGGAAGGAAGGAAGAAAGGAAGAAAGAAAGGAAGGGAGTGGGAAGTCCTTCTGTCTATGTGCTGCTCTTATTGGTTAATGAATAAAGAACCTGCTTGATCTAATAGAGGGCAGAATAGACCTAGGTGGGAAAACTAAACTGAATGCTGGAAGGAAGAAGGTGAAGTCAGGGAGAAGCCATGGAGCTGCCACAGGAGACAGACTCTGGATGCAGGATAAAACTTTACTGGTAGCCCGCAGCCACATGGTGATACACAGATTAATAGAAATGGATTAATTTAAGATATAAGAGCTAACTAGCAATACACGTAAGTGATGGGTCAAGCAGTGTTTTAATTAATACAGCTTTCTGTGTGATTATTTCAGGAATCTGGACAGCCAGGAAGATGAACGAGCAGCCTCCAACAAAGGAAGGAAGGAAGGAAGAAGAAAGAAAAGAATAAAGCTTAAAACCAACTAAGTCAAAGCTATGATCATGCTAGTTATTGCTTATTTCACAAGTCATTTGTGTGTCTGTGGGGCATGAAATGTTTTATTTTGAAAGGTATTTCAATATGAAACTCTTTTTAACTCCCTGTCATTTAACATCGTCATACTTGACTTACACAACACACATGCTCATCAACATGAGACAATGTAAAATTCTACCTATCCCGTGATCATTTTAAAGGTGTGTGTATCAGACAGAGGTGTAGCTCGTTGGTAGAGTGTTTATCTGGCACACACAAAGCCCCAGACTTGATCCCTAGCACCCCATTAACCGGATGTGGTGGTGCCTGTAACCCCCACAGAGGAGGTAGAAGAAGAAGATAAACTCAAGGTCATCTATAGCCACACAGGGAGTTAGGATCAGACGTATAATATGTAAAAACCTGCCCCCAAAACAAATATCATAATCTGTGATATAAAGAAATCAAGTAAATTTCAACAAACCAATAAATGTCACACTGTCACTTCCTTTTCCTGATGCTTTTCTTTCTTGGCTACCTTTTCACATATACTTTGCCAATCTTTCCCAGTCTCAAGACTTCAACTAGTTTTCTATATTTCTAGTTACTTTTATGTGCTGGAATATACCACAAGTCCTTTAGAAGCATGTCAATTTGATTTTGTTATCTTTCTTTTCAGGGTGGCTCTTCTTTTTTTACTTATTTGTTTCTGTATTTATTTACTTGTGTATTTCATGTTACCTCAGACTTGGTGTAGACACTAAACTTGAAGTCTGGCCTCATCTTCATTCTCTCTTCTTAAGTCTCCTTATTCCCACTCAATCCAATCATTTACCGTTCTAACCAGTTGTACCTCTAATTGAAAAGCTCAGTTTCCTAATGCCCTTCATGAACTCTCCATTTTTTTTTTTGCCTTTATCCCACTATTCCTGGTTCTGCAGCTTTGCATTATTTTCTATACCCTCTGCCACTCTGGTATGAACTGAAAACAGACATTGCCAGTATACCATCACATAAAACCTGTACACTAACTACAGATGTCTCCACATCTTTGGCTGGTTCAGCTGTATCATGTTGTTCATCACCTATTTATTTCAGATGAATCAGCAAGGTAGTAAAACTAGATGAACCATGAAGCCCAAACAGACATGGGCTCAATTCCAGGCTTCATTTGTTTGATATTTCTGAAATTCAGAAGCCTATAATTGAAATTAAATTAACAACAAATACCTCATAGGGTTACCATTAAATGCAGTACATAAATGCACCTACCTCTATATGGCCTAAATATTGTTAAGAATGAAGTACTATCTGGAGTACACCCTTTGTCACATCTTTATTCCACTAATTCAACTTGCCTTTTATAATTGAACTATAGCCATCCTCTGTTTTCTCAGAATATTTTATGTACTACTCCTGCATTCTTGTAACTACAAATGTCCTTGTTTATCTCCCAAGATACATTTTGGTAAGCCTCTTGAGAATCATATTATTTTATTTGAGTTTTTTAGCTACAAGAATCAGTGCGGTTTCTGGTAAATAAGAACCATGACTTTAATAACTGTTGGATGACTGTTATTAAACAAATAGTAGCTAACAGCTTTGTTCCATATACTACTAAGTTTATTTTAAGACAATGCAATATTTAATGTGATCAGAAAAATAGAAAGATGTGTCAATAGCAGGTATTTCAACAACAAGGACAGGTTAATTCTAGTTGGGTCACAGAGAGTACTACTGGGAATAAAGAATATTTTAAAGCCTCTTTATTAAAAAAAAAAACACAAGAGTTCACCCTTAATAAGTACGTAAATTTTGCCAGTTACTGTGCTAAATGATTTAACTCAATCTACTTAACCTTTCTGTGATAAATTACCTATTGTCTCTATTTTATAAGATGTGGAAACTGTAGAGCAAAGAAATGAAGCAATCCCAATCCCATGAGCAATGAATAGTGATGTCAGAGTTCTGATCTAAGCTTCCTGACTGGAGTGTCTCCTTGTAATCACATTGTCCTCATACTTCTTAGAGGTGACTGCAATTTCAAAGATTATTAACTTGGTACTCTTGACCAGGGGTGATGGAGCTTATCTTTCCCAACAAAGATGGGTCCTTGTGGGTAGAGCAGGACTATATCTCCTTTTACACTCTTAGACTATGAAGATGCTGAACTATAAGTCTGTCTATAAACTGTGTCTTTAATTTGTACATATTGGCACATCAATGCTACCTCACAGTTTTCTTCCTCCTGTTTTCAGGAACTACAATTTACAACTAGAAATGTTTTGTCTTTTTAAAGTAAGTCTTGATTTATTTTTTGCACAAAATTTTTATCCCATTATGTTCTGAAAGCCCAAAGGCTCAGTTGCTACATAAACTACTGTAAGTTACTATATAAACTTGAGAAAAAAATAATTTCCATTTATAATTTTTGGGTTAAGATACAAATAAATCAGTTCTCGGGCCACTTGGGAGTGTCAAATATATAAATGTGTTGGAATATCATCCACACAAGGAGACACAAATACCCTTACACCAACAACTTGGCATCAGAGTTCCTTGCATGATGAGTCAGTTGAGATGATTGTTAAAACTTCAAGTTACCTTGAAGACTCTCAACTAGCAACCTACAAATATGTTTAGAACTTGAAATAAAGTTGAAGAATCAGGATGGCAGATGTTGAAGGTATAGGTAAATTTTAAACAAGAATAGTGGGTCTTAGTAAAGATTTATGGATATGAAATGAATGCCGCACTAAAAAAATTATCCACTATTTTTAGGAGATAGTTAGAACAGAAGAAATTTTCCTTTATTGATAAAATAACATGTTTCATTAGTAACATGTTTCAATTATGGGCATTCTCCATACCTAAGAATGCTGCTACAAATCTACTCATGGGGAAAAAAAAGAAATATAATAAAGAGAAGATTCCACTGGTGTGGGAGTTTCTTCTGTTTGTGTGTTGCTTTCATTGGATAATGAATAAAGAAACTTCCTAGGCCTAGTTGATATGACAAAATTTAGGTAGGTGGAGTAGACAGAACTAAATGCTGGGAACAAGAGCAGAGTGACAGACACCATGGATCTCCTGCCTGAGACGGACGCTGGTTAGAATCTTGCCGGTAAGCCACAGTCACGTGGCAACACACAGATTAATATAAATGGGTTAAATTAAGATATAAGAATTAGCTAATAGAAAGTTAGAGCTAATAGGCCAGGCAGTGTTTAAATGAATACAGTTTTTGTGTGATTATTTGGGGGAACAAAGGGACCCCTCTCCAATGAAACATTCCACATATAAAAATACTTTGTACATAATTTATGTTTAGTTCTTGCCTGCAAATGTTACAGCTCTGAAGGGAAAGGCATCCTGACTGTCGGGAGACAGTCTACACCTATACTTTTAAAAGGAGGTATCCCCGATATCTACAACTCTGAAGGAAACAGTAACATAACTGTCCAGAGTCAGGCTCTGCTCAGCTCTACCAAGGGAGTTTCCCAGCAGAAATGTCCATTGCTTCTCTGCTCTGGGGAAAATTATTAATTCGTTGCTTCACTCTGTTGAGGGGGAAAACCCCACATTTCTGTAGGAAGCAATTTGCTCCTTCTGAGAAAGTGGTACTTCCCTGCTCAGTTCCACTAAAAAAGTTCCCAAGCAGAGAGGTCCATTTCTTCTCTCCAGAAAAAAAAAAAAAAAGTCTTTACCCAAAACTCATTCAAGAGATTCATTGGGAGAGAGGAATCCAGGAGAGTGACTGCCTCAGCTCCCAACTGAACCAGCCTAGGGTTTATATGGGGCTTCTTAGGGAGGGGAGTTTTTCCAGGCTGAGGATTTTCAGGGTGGGAATTGGTCAGATTACAATCCTCAAACTTGGAGTCCAAGCACAGAGACTGGCTGAATTTCATGCTCAGGGTTGGGTTGGCTTTCCTACTCGTGGATTGGTTGTTTTTTGTGCAGGGTTTGTCAGGGGCTGTAGGAACCCACTCCTACAAAGTCAGCTAGGGTTCCTGGATAGGAGATCCTCAAGGCCAAAGGAAAGTCAGATGAAAGAAACAGAAGACAGGAAGAATCAGAAAGTCTGTCTGGTCATGCCAAAACAGCCAAACAGCCCAGAGTTTATTTCAGAATTTGATTATATACAAAGGCAGAACAAAGCACAGTACAGCACAGTCATTCAGTATCTAATCACAAGAGCATTCCTGTCTTTGAGTGAGCAGCCTTCTCTCTAACACACTTACTGCATGGAAGCAACCTTACTTTCTATCTTGATGTTCCTGAGTTTTGTTGTCAGCAGTATGCAGTCTACAGATAGAGTTTTCTTGTGGGCTAATCAGAAATCTCTCACAGCCCTCAAGGTTATTGGAAAAAGCAGAGCAGGCAAGCTTGAGCTCAAATGACTTTTTTAAGTCAGAAATGACTCCAGATGGAAACTGTGTCACCCCTGGACTCCTACAAGGGGCTGACATGTGTTATGTGTTTTTTGTTTTTTTGTTTTGTTTTGTTGTTTTTGGGGTTTTTTTTTGTTCTTGGGTTTTTTGTTTGTTTGTTTTTGCTCTGGTTTCAAGGCCAAAGTGTGTTTCTTTAACTGGCTCCGGTTTCAGGGTCAGGGTGTGTTTCTTTGGTTCTTTTACCCTACATAGCCCACTTCAGTAAATCAAATGTCAAAACAGAGTCACAGCTTTCTCAGTTTCTCTATACATATAAAAGTTTTATCTGATTATAGCTTATTAAGTGTATAATAGCATTGTGTATAAAAACAAAATACATACCTAAATTACAGAACACTTCATTGGTTGACCAGAGAGATGACTGAGCAGTTAAGAGTGCTTGCTGCTCTTCTAGAGCATCTGGGTTTAGTTCCTCCCAACTAGTTCCTCCCAATTAGTACCCACATTGGACCCCTGACAAAGACCTGTAACTCCAGCCAGGTGCATGACACCTTTCTCTGTTCTCCCCAGGAACCTACACTCAAATGCAAAAATCCATACTCAGAAATACCCATAAGCACGTAATTAAAATTAAAATAAAATGTAAAATATTTTATTGGTAATAAATTGCTAGGAACCATCTGATCCTTCAGAGTTATCTCTGGTCGTTGATTACTCAGTGCTGATGGCTGTTGATTGGTTCAGAGTGGTGACTGTTAAAGCTTTGGAGTGGCTAGGGCAATTCTCTTAAGACAGCACTGTTTCCTGCACTCATTTATTCCTTTCACAAAAGGTTTCATGTGATGTTATTTGATAACATTTTAGCCATAGTAGGACTTCTTCCAATTGCAGTTGATTCTTTCAGACCTTGCTACTACTTTATCAAGCACACTTATGTATTCTAAATCCTTTGTTGTCATTTCAACACATTAGCATCTTGCCCAGGAGTGGGTCCTGTCTTAGAAAATTTAATTCCTCCTGCCCATTCCTAAAATGAAGCTCCTCATCACTGAAGTTTTACCATGGGTTTAAAATAAATTGGTCACATCTCTAGGCTCTACTTCTAAACTTAAAATCAGCTGTTTAATGTGACCACCTTCTATATCTTAACTAGATCTTCCAGGTTACTCCCTTTAGCTGCTTGTTTGCAGCTTTCACTTGTCATGCAATGTTACAGAAACAACTTCTTTCTTAAAATGTTGTGAATCACCCTATTTTAGTTTCAGACTTTGCTTCTATAACTTCATTACTCCTCTTAGCCTTTGTAGAATTGAACAGAGTGTAGTTGGTTTGGTTTTCCATCCAGACCACTAAGATTTTCTCCAAGATCAGCAGTCAACAGATGTTTCTTTTTATCTGTGTGTTCCCCTAGCATCACTATTAATTTCCTTTAAGAACCTTCCATTTACAACTTAGTTGGTTGGTCCAGGAGGTCTAGCTTTCAGCCTATCTTGGTTTTTGGAATGCCTGTCTCACCAAGCTTAGTCATTCTAGCGTTTGATTTAAAGAGAGAGAGATGGCCAACTCTTCCCTTCACTTGGACACTTAGAAATCGTTCTAGAGTTATTAGCTGGCTTAAATACAACACTGTTTTGTCTCAAGAAATGGAGAGACTGGAGAAGTAGAAGAAAAATGAAATCAACAAATCTGTAGAACTATCAAAGCACATTTATCAATTAGGTTTGAGACAACTAGAAAGGGAAAATTAAGGGGACAGGGTAAGATAAAGAAGCCTTTCATTCCAGAGTCTGGTTGGAGTTCTACTAGCTGAGAGCCAAGAATTCTGCTGAGCCACCTCTCCAGGTCTCCAAGGAAGTGTTTTGTAATTAAGATAATATGCATGCTGGTTTTTTTTTTTTTAGATGTAATGTTATTGTTCACTTAATAACCCACAACATAATAAGTTAAAACTGTCTCTGGTAAATTCACTGTTATAAGGATATAGTTGATAATGTCCCAAATATTATACAATTAAGAGTAAAAACATGCCGGATGGTGGTGGTACACGCTTTTAATCCCAGCACTCAGGAGGCAGAGGCAGGAGGATCTGTGTGTTCAAGACCAGTCTAGTCTACAGAGTGAGATCCAGGACAGCCAGGGCTACACAACACAGTGAAACTCTGCCTCGAAAAACAAACAAAAAGAGTAAAAACTTTTGAGTTGAGCTCGTGTATATAACAAATACACACATTAAGTTTCAAATGTTTTGAGAATCACCAGTATGTGATTCGAAAGTAGTCACACGTTGGTAAGTTGGAACCAAGACTTGCTGTGGTCATGAACTTTCATTTTGTAAACGGGAAAAGGCAGTGTTATGGTGCAAGAAAACAAAGGTATTCTGGTTTCAAATCTAAGTCGAATAGGGCACATAGAATCATTTAAAAGCATTTAGAATGACCTTAGTTTTGTGGTCATTAATGGAGGTCTCAGGACCCTAGCAGACTGGATTCCTATTACACACTTCAGTCTGCAAATCTTGGAGATCCTAGGCTACCAAAATGGTGGTCGAGCATCTATCCAGCCTTGAAGCTCCCAGAGCAGGAACGTCTCGTCTCCGAGACAACCACGTTCCTGCGTCTGGGCGTGGCCCGGGTGAGAACACAGTGGTGGTAATTAGGAGGTTCAAAGACCTGAATGGCCGGCGGGTCCCAGCGAAGCCCGCAGCTCTAGGCCCGCTCGGTCCCGCAGGGAAGAAACACCGCCCACCGGGCTTTGCTGCTCGGTGCACAGGAACCCTCCTCCCGCAGGGTCACGGCGACGGGGGCGGGGCGAGACGCACGGGCCCGCCTCCGAGCGCGCGTGCGCACTGCCTTCTGGGAGGCGCGAGCGCAGTTGATGTTAGCCATGGAAACGCGAGCGGTCCTGGAGGCCCCGGGTCAGCTGCTGGTGCCGCCACATCCATCGTCGGGCGGGAGCTCCCAACCGACCTCCCCAGGGGAGATGTGGTCCCGGGACGCCCTCGCGTCGCCTTTCCCCTCGGGCGACTCCAGGTAATGTCCGTCCTAAAGATACCTGGGACTTCGTTACAGCCTTAGTTTCCACGCCTGGGTACTACCCGGTTCTTTCAGCTTTGAGTACCACAACAAACGCCTTCCGCTTTTTAAATGGAATTGTTGCTCTTTTTAATGTCCAGGGTGAACTGTGTTGATAGAGGTAGCGACCCGGTGTGGTTTTAACTTGTTTGAGAGTATTTTGCAGCCCGTGGAGCTGCATTTTTCCTCTGAGAGGCCTTGCGAAGTGGAGAGTGGCCCTTTGGCCCTGATGAGGGCTGAGCACGTTCCCCTTATCAAAGTCAACCTGTGCCCCTTAGGTAGAGTTCACTATTTCTTGGTTTTCTCCGTCTCAAACCCTCTTGCCCCAAATTTGTTCATTTTTGGCCGCCTGGGTGAGTATAGCTCGTTTCTCAGGTTTTTCTCTCTCCAGAGACCAGAATTTACTTAAATGAGTCCCATTCCCGTTTGTTCTGGATTAGGCCTCTGAATTATCTGCTGGGCCTCTTATTTCCCCCTGACTCATTTTTCACTATTTTTCCCCATCAAGTTCCTGCGTTTCGAGAGAACATTCACACTTCTGTCCGTTCCCATCGACACCCTGTCACCCGTCGTTTCTCAACAGCATCCAGTTCAGATACTGCCATTTCACTAATTAAGTTTGGGGCCTCTCTACAAGTTTTGCCTGTTCTCCCTAGAGAGATAGATAGATGCCCGTTGGTTATTAACTGCTGTGGATAATCTTGAGCAGGGAACTTTTTCATCTTCCTCTATAGAGACCTCCTTGAGATACAACTCATTGCCTGGAGTATACAACTGTTGGTTTCAAATATATCGACAGAATTGCACAACCATCACTACAGTCAATTTTGGAACTATTTGATTACCTCCAAAAAACAAAAATCCTTGTATTTTTGGCTTTTTCTCTACTTACCCTGATATTCCTGTGCACATTAGTTCTATGCAACCACCAGTCTATTTTGTCTCTACAGATTTATTCTAGGTGTTTCATATAAACAGAACCTTAGAATATGTGCTTCGAATGCGTGCACTAGTTTCTCTCACCTAGAGGAGTGTTCACGTTCCCCATGTCGGAGCTGTGTTACTTCATTATTGTTTGTTATCTTATAAGAGTCTGTTATGCAGATGGACTTCTTATTGATCCATTTAGCCACTGATAGACATTGGGTTTTCTTTCCCTTTTTAGCCAGTAATAATATACTGTGTACATTTTGCATACACTTTTGTGTAGGCATTTTTTCATTTCTCTTGGATATAATGCCTGGTAGTGGACTAGGTGGGTCACATGTTAATAATTCCATTGTTTAGCCTTTTGAGAAACTGCCAGATTTTTCCAAGGCTTGGTACCACTTTACACCCCCACCAGATACATTTGAGGTTTTAAATTAACCTCACCAATTCTTGCTTTTGTCTTTCATTTTCACTTCAGCCAATCAAGGGAATTCAAAGCATCTCATGGTAGGTTTGGTTTGCATTTCCTTATATGAAGCTTCATTCCCAACTCCATCTGGCCCATCACCCAGAAATTGTCAGTTCTTATTCCTAGTTCATCTTTTAAAAGTCAAGTTGTATTTTCATCACTGGATTGGAAGAATTCATTATGTATTTTAAGTGCAAATCTCTAATTATAACCCTTTACCTTCTGTAGATTGTTTCCCTTCCCTGATGGTGAGGGACTCTTGAGTGTTCCTCCTCAAGTGAGGTGCCAGTGCCCTCACACTGGCTTAGTGTCAGGTTTTACTTTGCACATTCCTTTCAAGTCCACATTCAAGAATCCGCAAAGCAAACTTTGCTTTTGTTTGACAATAAGTTGGCATGACTCAAAAACTTAGTTTGTCACTAGTTAACATTGTGTCTTAGTTGTCAGTTTCCTTGGTTCTCGGTCTTTAGTACAGTTATTCCCTGCACTGTGTGTGCGTTATAGTTACCCGTTAAATGTCTGTCGTTTAAAGGGCCCTTGAAGAGTTTAGAGTTGTTCATGGTGTGGCATCCAGCTAGGATCCCCAGAGCATGGACAGAGCTAGACTGGCAGCTGCCGCTGTAGCTCAGGGTTCCAGGTGGCGCACTCGGCAATTACACTGAACTATCTCCAAACCAGCCGACTCTCCACGTCTCTGTACTTTGGGAACCGCTCTAGTGGTGGCAGATGACTCTACTAAGAAATGGAGAATTGAGTTGTTTCATGGTTTTTGAGTACACTGGTATGGGTCATTTTATTTCTATACTGATCATAAAGTTTTGTTTTGAAAATTAGTAAATGCATTGAAAAAGTAAAACTTTTGTATATTTTCTTTCAAATTTTTTGAAATGGAGCATGTTAGAGTATTGTATTCATAGAATAATAATGTGACAGATTAAAAAAAAACTCAATGAAATCCAGACAATTGCCAAAAATGCCATTTAGGTATTCGTTTGTTCTTCTGGCCTTAGAGAAATGTATGTGTGTGTGCACATGCGCATATTCAAACTACTACTTTTTGTTGTGTTTTTCTTTGTTCCAAGGAATTTTAGTCAGTATCCTATGGTTGCTGAGCTGTAGCTTTGTTAACTAGGAATTCCCTCACAGCAGATTGCCAGTTTGTACCATTCCTTACCCCTGTGGGAACTTTGTGACTCAGATTCCAAACACAGCAACGTCTCGGAGTCTGCTTTTTTTGGCTGTCTTTCAAAGTAGCATATGGAGCGAGCATATGGCCCACATCAGTGCTGTGGGGCCATCTTCATCACAGCTTTTGTTTCTGCAGGCTTGAGCTATTTTTATTTGAGCATGCTAGAGGTAGGGGCCACACGAACGTTACTGCCCTTCTGGGGACCTACCGTCCTTCAGAAGCATATGCCAGATTGTTTTCAGGGAATGAGGTTAGTTTTGATTATATTTATAAATAATCCAGGTTAGCATTTAGAATATTTCTCCACATAAATGTAATTGGTGGTACCTCAAAAGATATTTTAAATTCTTAAATCTTTTAAACTTCTATGGTCTAGAATAAAAATTAGAAGTTAACGGGACTGCTTATTATATACTTTTTGTCATAGTGATCATGAATTGTTAGGAAATAGACATCAACTTTTAAAATCTTTACAATATTATTTAAAAATATTTATGATTTAAATCAGTTTTTATGTCTGACATTCTGCCTATCAGATTTCATAATTTTTTCTTTGTGTACATCTGTATGCCATATTTCCTTGCCTGAAGGAAATATGAAGTCTTCACTTCCCTGATGAAGAGATTAAAATATAGTATAGTTTAAGGAAGGAATTACAGTTGTACTTCTTTGTAACATCTTATTCCTGCCATTTCTTGCCCACAAGAAAGCTAACTGTGTAATCTCCCTTACACCCAATCCTGTTGCTTTGTTATTTTGGGATAACCTTCTTAGGCAGAGTCTTGCCTGAGCCAAAAATATTATCAATAGCAATCATAACTTATTCCATAAAAAGAGATACCTTCCATGTTTCAAAACAGGGAGCAAGCAGTTTATGAATTTAATATTTTGATTGGAACAAAATACAATGCAAGAAGGCTCAAAAATGGCAAACTCTGCATTCCTCCCTTAGAACAGGAAGGTATCTTGTTTTTCAACTTGACCCATCTTACTTAAGCAATGCCATTAACATACACACAGTTCTGCATACTGAGGTACTCTGCTGTGTTTGTTTTCACATAGGTCTTTCCATGTTTCTCTGCTGACAGTTGAGTATTTTAAAAGGTTCAGAACTACTGGAGTGTTGAAATAGGAGCGGCAGGGCTGCGTCCCCGGCACCCGGCCGCCTGCATGGCTAGTTTATACCCAGAAATAATTACACGGAAACTGTATTCTTTCAAACACTGCCTGGCCCGGCTAGGTCCAGTTTCTTATTGGCTAGCTCTTACATATTGTTCTAACCCATTTCTAATATTCTGTGTAGCCCATGAGCTGGCTTACCAGAGAGGATCTTAACCTGCGTCTGTCTGGAGTGGGAGCATCATGGCGACTCCTCTCTGACTCAGCTTCTTTTTCCCAGCATTCTCTCCTGTCTACTCCGCCTACCTAATTTTCTGTCCTATGAGGGCCGAGGCAGTTTCTTTATTATTACAAGACCCACCTCCATCACTGGAGGGAAAATCAATGTGGTTGGGATCAGAAATAACCAGCTTTATATGGTTTCACTTTTCTGTTCTTGTTTCCTGACTCCTCTCATGGGGCAAGAGGAGAGTTTTCTTAACTCCATAGAGAAAACTTAGATACTTCAGACTTTAAAGTCCTGACCGTCCAATGAAGTTCATGTTCTTGACTAGTGGCATCTGCTATAGATAACTCATGCTAGCATGTTTACCCCATCTGCAGGAGTGTGACCTTTAACCCTTTGACGCTAGGAGACTATTCCAGAATGCCACACTTAATGTCACTGAGGCAGATAGGCTTTTACCGAGGGGAAGGTGCAGAAAGAACCTTAGAGTATTAAGGTTCCTGTCTTAGTCAGTATTCTGTTGCTGTGAATAGATGTGGTGAGCTCAGCTCTTATAAAAGAAAACATTTAATTGGGGTGGCTCAGAGGTTTAGTCCATCATCATCATGGCGAGTGGCATAACAGCATGCACGCAGACGTGCTGCGGAGGAGCTGGGAGTTGTACGGTGAGCAGCAGGCACTGTCTGGACCTGACTTGACTGTCTGAAACCTCAAGCCCACCCCCAGTGACACACTTCTTCCAGCAAGGCCACACCTCCTTCAACAAGGCTACACCTCCTAATAGTGCCACTCCCTGTGGGCATTTGGGGACCATTTTCATTCAAACCATCACATTCTACTCCCTGGCCCCCACAAGCTTGTAGCCATAACATAGTCTATCACAGTATCAGTACTGTTTGAAAATCCAAACTTCCGAGTCTCTTCTGAGACTCATGCAGTCTTTTAACTATAATTACCAGTGAAATCAAAATGAAAAAGCAGATGGCATATGTCTAATGGCACAGAATGTACATGGTCATCCCAAAAGGGAGGAAAGGGAACATGATGAACAAATCCTGGACTAAAACAAGACCAAAGCCAGCTGGGCAAACTCCAGACTCTGCATCTCCGTGTGTGATGCCAAAGAGCTCTTTAGACCTCCAGCCCCGTTGAGCTTTGTTGGCCACAGCACACTTCTCTCTCTCTCTCGGGCTAGCTCCGCTCCATCAGCAGCTGGCATCTCCAACATCTTGGGGTCTCCAAGGCAATCCAGAGCTTCACACAGTGGCTTCTCTTGGCCTCCATTCAGGGACACCCTGCCACATGCCTGACCTCCGTGGCCTTTTGTAGTTGTAGAAGGAGATTCTATAATCCCTTTCTGGTATTCTTGACTCTAAAGCCAGAACCGTGTGGATGAATTTGCCAAGTTCTGCTTGCTGGGACTGGAATATATACCCCCCCTCATTCAAATTCTTTTTTACCAGCTTTCTCTTTTCAATGGTTTCCGTCATTGCCTAAACTGGGCTGTCCTGGCACTTGCACTGTTAGACCAGGCTGGTCTCAAACTCAGAGATCCACCAGCTTTTGACTTTAAGTGCTGGGATTAAAGGTGTTCACCACCACGTCCAGCCCTAAACTTTTCTTTAATTCCTCTTCACAAATTGAAAGCTTAGCTATGTGGGATCTGAAGTCACCACTCCCTTCATTCCACTCAGAATCAGGATTTTCTTTAATTTTTTTTTTTTTTTTTACAGTTCCTGGTGCCCCTTTTCTCCTCAAGTTGCTTGCTTGCCCAGCTTGCTCCTTTTCATTATAGATCTGCATAAACATGGCCACTGATAACCAAGCAACACAGTTAATACTAGGCTGTCTGGATGTCTCCTCTGCCAAAGCTGTTATTCCATAACTTTTCAATTTAGCCTCAAGCAGACTTTTTTTCCCACAAGGGCAGAAAACAGCCAAAATATAGCTAGAATAATCTCTAGAGCACATACATTCTTCTCTGACACCTCTTGACCATGCCCCCACAGTTCAAATCACCTTCAGCACCACTACTAATAAGTCCCATTAAATCTCGCTTAAAGTGTCCAATCACTTCTCTAGTCCAAAGTCCTCAAGTGTTCCATATTCCTCCAAGCAAAAACATAGTCATATTCAGGCCTATCACAGCAATACCCCAGTCCCTGATTTCTTTCTTAGTTATGGTTTCTGTTGCTGTGAAGAAACATAATGACCACAGCAGTTCTTATAAAGGAAAAAATTTCATTGGGACTGACTTACAGTTGAGAGGTTTAGTCCATTATCGTCATGGTGGGAAGCGTGGTGGCATGTACACAGACAAGGTCCTGGAGAGAGAGCTGAAAGTTCTGTATCCACATCTGCAGGCAACAGGAAGAGTGACACTGGTCTGGCTGGAGCATCTGAAACCTCAAAGCTCACCCCCAGTGACACACTTCCTCCAGGAAGGCCACAGCTCCTAATAGTGCCACTCATTCCCTATGGGGCTACAGGGGCCATTTTCATCCAAACCACTACAGTATCACTCTGCTGCCCTATTATCTTGTGATGGACCAGGCTGTACTTGGTAAAGGCTACGCATGGTTCTGCACAGGACGAAGGACAGTTGACTGAAGTTGTAAGAACACAGATATTTATAGTTTATAGAGCATCCTAACTGTGCAACAAACAGGCACTGCCTGACACAGATTAGTTGGATTAGTTTAAAGGCTATTTTAAGGCTTGTAAGTTTTCTTAACTATCAGATGATCCACTGAAGTAATATTTTTCTAGTTGATCTAGTATCAGGCAACTGGCTTTGTTGTTTGGTTTTTATTTTTGTTTTACTTTCAGAATAAGCTCTTGAGGACAAGTGAATTTAATCCACTGCACGTGGTACTTAAGATTTTTATTGTCTTTGAGAAGAAATAACCAAAGCAGGGCTTCTCTGTGTGGTTATGATAGAAAGTAAATTTCTGTCCTAGAACTCACTCTGTAGACCAGGCTGGTCTCAAACTCAGAAAGATTCACCTGCCTCTGCCTCCTGAGTTCTGGGATTAAAGGCGTGCACCACCACACAGCCCATGAATACGGTTTCTTAGGAAAGCAAGTTAGCATGATTATTTTGGGAAGAGAACAAACTTAGTATCAATTATGTTGTAAGGTTGAGAAGGAATCAAGGTTAGAAACCCTGCCTGTAAAGGAACTAGGGAAGTCAGGTAGAAATATGGGCTGTTTCCTCCAGGTCTTCAGGATCGTGTTGTTAAATGGTCATTTGTTTTTTCTTCATAGATACTTCTGATTATGAAAAAGATGTGACTTTCAGACCAATCGTGAATGGGAAGTATGAGTCCAGATGTTCCTCTACTAAATGATTACAAACAGGACTTCCTGCTGAAGCGCTTTCCACAGACTGTTCTTGGAGGCCCTCGACTCAAATTAGGCTATTGCGCCCCTCCTTACATATATGTTAATCAGATTGTGCTCTTCCTGATGCCATGGGCCTTAGGTGGAACAGGAACACTTTTGTACCAGCTGGACATCCTGAGAGACTACTCGGCAGCGGCTCTCTCAGGAGGACTCATGGTAATCACGGCATCTGTCATCCAGCTCACAAGTTTGTATGCCAAGAACAGATCTGTGGTGGTCAAAAGGGTGATAACCAGGGACATCCTAGCAGAGGAGGACGAACACGAATTTACAAGCTGTGCTGGCGCTGAGACCGTGAAGTTTCTGATTCCTGGAAAAAAATACGTCGCCAATACAGTTTTTCATTCTATCCTTGCTGGGTTGGTATGTGGTCTTGGAACATGGTATCTGCTCCCAAACAGAATAACCTTGCTGTATGGCAGCCCTGGGGCGACCGCTGCGCTTTTTGTCTTTGGGTGGATAACACTTTGCATAGGAGAATATTCGCTGATCGTAAACACGGCCACAGAGACTGCAACATTTCAGACCCAGGATACTTACGAAATCACTCCTCTCATGCGACCACTTTACATTTTCTTCTTTGTTTCGGTGGACCTTGCACACAGGTAAGAACGTAGAGCATACTTAATAACTTGCTTTGTTTCTGCATGTACTGGCAAGAGAACTTTTCTTAGTGTTGACTGATGAGTCAGCGAATCAAAAGTTAAGACCAAACCATTGCGATACTTGGGTTATCCCTTTTGGAATGATCGCTATAAAATATTCATATTATAAAGAAGTAGCTAAATCTTACTGAAGAACCAAAACATAGCAAAACTGTTTCCAGTTTTATCTAAAGATAGCAGAGAAGGCTGAAGAGATGCAGCCCCTAATAACCTTTTCTCTCCTCCCTTCTATGTTGTGATAAGGGTAAATGGCTCTCCATGAATTTTATATTATGGAAAGCAAGTGTTAAATCTGCAATGCTTACCTCAGAGACGAGATTTATCTGAGGAAATGGTACACATTGATAGCCTCTTAGCCTCTGTGTGGGCATGGTTTATTTCTTGGCAAGTGGATCTTCAGGTGTAAAGAACTTAAAATATTTTTTAATTAATTTATTTATTTATTAAAGATTTCTGCCTCCTCCCCGCCACCGCCTCCCATTTCTCTCCGCCTCCCTCAATCAAGTCCTCCTCCCTCATCAGCCCGAAGAGCAGTCAGGGTTCCCTGCCCTGTGGGAAGTCCAAGGACCACCCACCTCCTTCCAGTACATGCAGTAGGATCAAAGAACCCATTGCTATTGTTCTTGGGGTCTCAGTAGTCCTCTATTTTTATAGTTATAATCTCAAAACTTTTTTTAATCCTAGGAAATTTCTGTCACATTATCAGAAACATTAAATACTTTCCCATATAAAGTAATTAGCTATAGTAACCATCTTTAGGAGGTCATGTGTGGAGCAGAATGATCAGTATTTGGTTAATTATATGTTTACATTCACTTATATAATATCATAATTGTATATAATATCTGATAAATATTGTTGCTAACACGTTGCTTTTTAAGAAGAAAAATATTCCAAAATAGAACTTGATTTTGTAAAACATTTCCTGAGCACGGTTATTCTCATGCAGTTCTGCTCTCGGGTGTATTTTGGAGAGGAAGGTTGTCTTGAAAACAGACTAACCAGGTGTCCTTTGCCACCTGTAGGCTGTCATGTGTAGCTTGATTCTTTTTGTTAATTGGGGCGTTTCTTCTCAGAATGGAGTATATTTTCTTTCCAATTCCAGCACCGGAAAGAGGGTCCTCTAATTTAGCATATTAACCTTGTGCTTGTTTGCTTCCTACTTACAACAGTTTGAAAGAAGAACCCAGAGTGTGAAGCGGTGTGTGACTGGCTAGGCCAGGCATGCCCTTGAGTGAACATGTGTAGATCATGGCTATAGTGATAGTTACCGTGTGCTTGCTGCATTCGGTAATTTACAGACTTGGAAACCCTGTAAGCGGAAGTCTGGCCTTTGTCTGTGATTCTCAACAGCTCAGGTGTTCGAGTGCAATCCTGCTGTACGTCTGGGTCTTAGTTTTTCTCCTGAAAGTCTCTCTTACTCCATGAGTCCTGTCACCTGATTAGCCCCTTGACATAGTGTTTGATCATGTTTATTCTGAAAAATTAGCAGTAGGTTGAGAATGGTTTCCCATGTTTTGAATTTTTATTAAACAATTTAAATCTGTTTTGTTATGTTTAACTCCAAATATTTTCCTGAGTATCAATTTCTTCATTTTAAGAGGGGCCTGCCCTTGCTCTGAGGAGACTGTATTATACAAATATGTCTTAAATCCATAACATTACTGGTCTAAAACAGAAGAGTATTATTAATGCTAGTCAAACTCCCAGTGACCTGTCATCACCTAAGCTGCTCACTGCTGTTATCTATAGTGACTTCAGAGTCTGAGAGGGACAGTGGCAGAGCGAAGAGAAGAAGGGAACTGCCATTAAGTGCATGTTCCTACAGCTTCAGCTCTCCAGAGTTACTTATGGTTATGAAGAATCACTGGTAGGATTTCAGCTAACGTAGATTTAGGGGGAGAATGTGTTCCAGCCTCATGTATTCCGTTTTTAAAATCTCTGCACTCAGTGTTACAGATGGCTGTATTAGTTTCTTTCTTTGCATATTTGAATGCACACATCTGTAAAGCTTGTGCTCAGCTGAGGAGACTGCTGGTTTAGGACGCAGCTGTCTGGGAGTAGGGCCTTTCCTGGACACTTGCTTTGTGATATGTGCTATTTTGTGGATCGATTTGTACTTCGTATGACTTAAGTATTTTCTCTTTCTTACAGGTTTATTATAAATACAGCAGCTCTAGAGCAAATGAATCAGATTTTGCACATCTTGTTTGTGTTACTGCCTTTCCTGTGGGCACTTGGGACTCTGCCGCCCCCTGACGCGCTTTTCTTTTGGGCAGTGGAGCAGGTTTTAGAGTTTGGTCTCGGAGGCTCACCCATGTCGACTCACCTACGGTAAGTTGCTTTACGTTTTGAAGTTTGATGTAACTTCTGTTTTCACTTTCTCATTATTTATTTATTGTGGTGTGGGGAGGTGAGTGCCCATGGCTACCATGGCACTTACGGGAGTCAGTTTGCTCCTTCCACCCACCCTGTGGCTCTACAGATGGAGCTCAGGACAGCGGCAGCAAGCACCCTTACCCCCTGAGCCATCCTGCTGGTCAGAGGTCAATTCTTAGTAACAGATTCCTTTCAAGTAAATCTTCTGCCTTCTTTTCCTGCAGGCTATTGGTAATGTTCTTCGTCTCTGCTGGAACGCCCGTTGTGTCCTACTTCATCCCCAGCACCGTTGGTGTGGTTCTTTTCATGACTGGACTTGGGTTCTTACTGAGTCTTAACCTAAGTGACCTGAGTTTGGCCTTCAGGCACAGAGTGGGAAGCAGTTGTGAGGCTTTCCCAGGCTGCTGTGGATCTGGATTCGGGAGGAAGGAATGCCTGCTGGGCGTGGCTATGCTGGGCGTGGCTCTCCTGGAGGCGGGACTGCTACATCATTACACCAGCTTCTCACCCATTTCCAAAAGCAGCGCTCAGTCCATCGTGGGCTATGTTTTGATGGCGCTATTTTCAATACTGTGGATACTGAGAGAAACTCAAAGCATCTACGTCTTTGGAATTTTCCGAAACCCTTTCTATCCGAAGGATGTACAAGCTGTGTCTTTATTCTTCAAGAAACAAAAGAAGCTCCTGAAGGTTGGGGTTGTCAGATGGATCTTGCTAACTCTAGGTAGGAGTTACAGTCTGCTGACTCTTACAAAGGGTCGTCAGAAAAGAACCCTCAAGTGTATGTAGCATGCCTGATGCTCTTTATGTTTCGTTTTCGTTATGCTTGTGTTAGTAGTTTGTTCATTGAGTGAATGTACTCCTGAAAGCAATTTACCAAGGTAAAGTGTGGCAGGAGATTCTGCAGTAATCAAACTCGCCTCGATTTTGTCTGTTTTGCTCTAGTATCACCTTTGGCTATGGTGGCCTTCCTCGCACTGGACAGCTCCTTACACGGGCTACACTCTGTGTCTGTCTCCGTGGGATTCAGCAGGGCCTTCAGAACGGTAATCCCAGAATGCCTTGCATGCCACTCCCTGGGCCTGAGTGTAATGGTGGTCTTTAGAAACAGTTTGCTTAGATTAGCAAATTCTACCTGAGGAAAGTGGATCGTTTATGTTCTGTAGGTGTGGCAGAACACAGAAAACGCTTTGCTAGAGACTGTGATCGTATCGGCAGTGCACGTGGTGTCCGACACAGACTGCTGGTGGAACAGGAGCCTTGATACGGGAACTAGACTGCTATTGGTGAGTATATCAAGAGGCTCTTTGTTTGTTTGTTTACACACAGTAAAGCTCATCTATTTGAAGGCTTTTTACTCAGTGGTATATATTCAGAGAAATGCAGCCATGATTGCAATCTAACTTTTCAATATTCCACATGTTTCCATTAATGTTATTATGCTTGTGTTCTCCATCCCCCCTTCCTATCATCTGTATCTGTTCCAGATCCAGCCTCCAGGTTCTGGATCAATAACCTGAATGGTGTCGTAGGATGTGTGGTCCCTACCTGTTTTCTTCAGTTTTTAGCATGCTCTCAAGGTTCACTCCTATAGCATGTACAGGTACTTCTTTGTGGTCAAGTACATTCCAGTGTGTCCATGTACCATGCTTGCTTCATACACCCATCAGATGATAGATGTTTAAGTTTCTGTTTTCACTGTTGACAAATATTACTGTGAGCATTTATATACATATTTTTGTGCAGATGTGTTTTTATTTCCCATGGAGATAGGGTGGGTGGGTGGGTGGGTGGGTGGGTGGGTGGGTGGATGGATGGATGGATGGATACATAGAAATCTGGTCATCCGCCTTTCACATTTCAGGCTACTGGCACATTGCTTTCCAGCCTGACTCTACCATTTTGGAAATACACTGTTAACAGTATATGAGGTTTTCCCAGCTGCTCCACATTCTCACCAACACTTGTTACCTGCTATTTTTATTATGACCATATTCATGGTGTAAAGTGACATCTTGCAGTGATTGTTGTTGTTGTTTTGTTTTATGTTGGGAAACAGGAAAATGTTCACTTGAAGAGAAAAAGCAGGCATTTCATGAGGAACCTGTTCAACCTTCATTAATATGTCAGTCTTCTATCAGTCAGCATCCTACATAGATGTTCCCTGTCTTAGAGAGTGCCCTTCATGACTCAGCAAGTGTTCTTATCATGAAGGGGCTAGATTTATCAAATGTTGCTTCTGTGTTTCTTTATGTAGTGTGATGTGTTGGGTTTTGATTGCTAAACCAGCTTTATATTCCTAAATGGTCATGCAGTCCAACCTTTTTCATCTGTTGGGGTGGTACTGAGTTGGCTAATACCAATTACCTGTGTTCTCAAAATATATATCTACACCATGTGTATGCATGTATGTGTGGCTACCTTTCCTTGTGATAGTGTCTGGTTTACATATCAGGACCATGGAAAATGAACTTAAAAGTATTGCATTCACTTATGTTTTTGGGAAGAGCTGGTAAAAAGATTGGTAGTGATCATTCTTAATGTTTTATAATATCCAGTAAATATTAATATTTAAATGTTTTATAGTTGATAGTATTTTATAATATTGAAGGCATCCAAAACTTAGCTGTTCTGTGTGAATAGTTGGGGAAGTCATTATTTTCAGTTGTGTGCCCACTGGCAAGTCCATCAGGCTCCAGTGGAGAGTTCCAAACTCAGTGTCACACAGATGTCCCAGATGAAACTCAGGTAACAAAACCAAAAGTTGTGACTGTGGGGTAAAGATTTATAGGGAAGAATTGGGGCTGATGGCATGGGAGGAGATAAGAGAGGATTGTGGGAATGTAATCAGAATGCATTTGTACATATATAAAATTGTCAAAAAGAAAATTAATTAACTGAAAAAATAGCAGTAACTCAAAATACCACTTAGCTGATTACATCATGTTGAGTCATAAATTTTAATAATTGCACTACATTTTAGAAATGAAGTATCTCTAACTAGCAGACCTATATTTCAAATATAAAACACGAGTTTAGTCTTAGTTAATTCAGTGTAGTCTAATTCAATCTTTTGTTGTCAATCTAGTCTTTTCCCTCTTCAATTAGCTTCAGTAAGTCAGTTTTCCTATAGTTTATCCTAGTCACATAATTTAATAGCTTGTGAGAAATTATTTACCCATAAGATTTAAGTGATATAGTATAACTTAGTTTTGTTATTGTTGTTATGTTTTGGTTTTGTTTGGAGAGGGGCTGGTTTTTTGAGAGACAGAGTTTCTCTGTAGCTTTGGAGCCTGTCCTGGAACTAGCTCTTGTAGATCAGGCTGGCCTCGAACTCCCAGAGGTCTGCCTGTCTCTTCCTCCCGAGTGCTGGGATTAAAGGAGTATGCCACCACTGCCCAGCTTTTTTAAGACCAAACTTGGGTTGACTACTAGCCTCCTTGGTGGAGTGATGTGTTTGCATGAAAGATTCCAAGTGTACACAGAACCAGCTAGTGCCAGCAGGGGTCTGTCTGCCTAACCTCTCAGGAGGTGGAGGCCAAGAGAGGCAGGAGTGCAAGGTCATCTTCAACTGCATAGCAAGTTTGAGGCCAGCCTGGGCTACATAAGATCCTGCCTCAAAAAAAAAAAAAAAGAAAAGAAAAGAAAAGAAAAGAAAAAGAAAGAAAGGAAAAGAAAAGATAAAACTTATTGTGATGTTTTGAAGGAAAGTGGTCCCATAGGGACCACTATTAGGTGTGGTCTTGTTGGAGTAGGTGTGGCTTTGTTGGAGGAAGGGGTGGGCTTTGAGGTCTCAGATACTCATGTCAGGCCCAGTGCCTCACTCTCTTCCCGCTGCCCGCCAGTCTGGATGTAGAACTCTTGACTTCTCCAGCGCCCTGTCTGCCTGCGCTTTTCGCCATGATGATAATGGACTAAACCTCTAAACCTGTAAGCCAGCCCCAATGAAATGTTTTTTTGTTTTGTTTTGTTTTTATAAGAGTTACCATGGTCATGGTATCTCTTCACGGCAGTAGACACTTACAAGTGTAGTTTCTTATTTATTAATTTTGAGGTTGCACAAAATTATAACAAGGAATGGCTTGCTAGGACTGTTCCCTCAAAATACTGAGGCAGTAATATAATTATTATGTTTTTTCCTTATGTGATTTTTGAATTCATAAGGCATTTGCTAAGCCAAATAATAATTTTTATTTATCCACAGATTGGTATCATGCGGGACCGTTTGCTTCAGTTCCTCACTAAATTGCAGTTTGCAGTGACGGTGCTTCTGGCATCGTGGACAGAAAAAAAACAGCACAGGAGAACAACCACCACTCTGTGTGTCCTCAACGCTGTGTTCGCGCCCCTTGTGTTGGTTATCATAGTCCTTGCAGCGCTCCTGTCTGCTCCTCTACTGCCCCTCTTCACCCTTCCTGTTTTCTTGGTGGGGTTTCCTCGCCCAGTTCAGAGCTGGCCAGAAGCAGTGGGCAGCACAGCTTGTGTGTGCACAGACACAGTGTTCTACCACCAGATGATCCCCAGCTTGACCGCAAGTCTGCAGGATGCAATGGCAGCAGGAAGTTTGGGTGAGTGGTGGGCTGTGCTCAGGAAATTCTTACTCATACAGTTGAGGTACCAAAAAAAAGAAGAACAAAAAGCAAAAATTCCTTTTGGTCCAACCATAAAACAGGTGCTAGTACTTTGATATGTAGGCAGAGACTAAATATCAGATGGAATTATATCTCTGCTGCTTATTTGGAGGTTAAATTATAAAATAAAAATACTTAGGGAAAATTTCATTAGGGTGATTTGACAGCTTAAAAGGAAAACATTTGCTTAAATTAACTCAGGTGACGGGCTCGCCACTGAAGCCTAGAAACACCTTTCTGCTTAGAATTTCCACCCGCTTCTGATGAATTTCTGTCAGACGGGTGCCATAGGGTCGTCCATAGAAGGAAGCCAGCTGCTTGTGTGAGTCACCCTGCCTCAAACATCCCAGAACGAGACCTGTCAAGGAAAGCAGGTGTGCTGTTTGCACAAACCGTGAGCGTGAACAACAGAGGAAGGTCCTCACTCTCCAGCTGCCACTCAGAGTCCCTGCAAGCAGGCGTTTCAGAGGATGGCAGCCAGCCCTGCTGAGTTCACCCATCAGTCCCACAGCTAAATGAGGAGACTTACAAAACCCAGGTCCCACAACTATTACTTCTAATAGCAAAGACATGAAAGTACCGGAACTGTTTAAGGAAAGGAATCTTAGATCCAGCTGTGTTCATCCAGTGGCCTCCAGCGGCTGTGAATGAACTGGAGCTGGTTGCAGTCAGCATGAATAAGTCTCGGAGGACTGTGTTGAAAGAGGACCTCAGCTTTAAAAATAGCCATACATCACAAATGATGTAAATTCTGTAGAAATCTCAAAGCCATAAACACTGTTCTAGTTTATCTTTCCGATCACTGTGGAACTGGCTGGCCTACTTTTCATCCTTTCCCTAATGCCTGATGTATGGCAGCATTTTATTCCAAAGTTTCCACCTGGTCATTTTTCTGACAAACATGTCCTAAGTTTTTCTGTGTTGTCTCTTCTGAGTGTTCCTTAAGGGTTAGACACCTCATGACAGGCAGTGGGTTCTCCTTTCTATTCTTGACCTAGTGATGGACAAAGTCATTGAAATAGGGGTCTAGATATTTAATTTTAAATGTTCATAGAAAAAATAAAACAAGCTCAGAGAGTTATTTCTTTTCCCTTTCCCCCCTCCCTTTTCTAATTTCTTTTAGGTCTCCTCCTCCCTGGCTCTCATTACTTGGGCCGTTTTGAGGATCGTCTAATATGGATAATGGTCTTAGAGCGTGGCTATCCTTACTGCTGTGTTAATGTGAAGGTCAGTAACACTTGAACATTTCCCAGTGGTTTTTATAGGGCATGTGTACAATTTTCCCTGTTATGTACACATCAAACTATTA
This sequence comes from Alexandromys fortis, assembly GCF_014885135.2. Classification (NCBI taxonomy): domain Eukaryota; kingdom Metazoa; phylum Chordata; class Mammalia; order Rodentia; family Cricetidae; genus Alexandromys; species Alexandromys fortis. The sequence continues at coordinate 4,208,431 of NW_026067963.1, forward strand.
CTTAGCTTGGAAGAAGCGGATCTTAGCCGATGAAAATCCCAGATGATTTCTAAAGGTATTTATAATAAGCACATGCTGATGGCTGGCTCGTGCTGATTGCATACTAAAATGTAACAAAAGCCGACATTCTTTTCTAGTCTTTTTCAAAATTTATTATTTTATGATGTGTATGGATATTTCGCCTGCGTGTGTGCCCACGTGCATGCCTGATGCTTACGGAGATAAGAAGAGGGCATCAGATCCCCTGGAAACCAGAGTTCCATTGCACTCCCTGGGTGAGAGACAGTTGTGAACCCAAGTGCTTCTCTTTCCTCTTTAGGGGTTAGAATTACAGGAAACATCTTGCCACACTGCTGAAGCCCAGAGAGTGGACGAAGTGTTTAGAAGTGCTTTTCAGCAAGAAGGCCCACAAATTAATGAGCACTTGGGCAATGTCCTGACCCCGTGTACTGTTCTGCCTGTGAAGCTGTACTCTGATGCCAGGAGTGTCCTATCTGGCATCATTGATTCTCATGAAAATTTGAAGGAATTCAGAGGTGACCTTGTTAAAGTGCTCGTGTGGGTGCTTATGCAGTACTGTTCTAAAAGGCCCAGCACTCAGGAGAATAGTCACCAAACTGAAAAGACCAGCGGAGCCTTACCGGTGGCCCTGCCTGCCTTGAACACTCCACCATGCCCAAAATCCCTGGAAGACTCAGACAGTTTAAATTCAGACACTTTCCATGACTGGTCTGATGATAATATTTTTGATGATGAACCAGGAATCAAAAACAGAAAAGAAAAACTTCAGCTCAAAGATCTAGCAGGTACAACTCTGCCTATTCCAGGGTCAGTAGACTCCCAGGGTGCAGATGATCATTCTTCAAGCACAGGTCCCAAAAATGATCTTTTTAGGACGGTTTTACTGGGCTTCCCTGCTGTCGACAAGGGCCAGCGAGAAGACGTGGCATACATCCCTCTCGTGGAGTTCAGTTGTTCACAGTCGCACTTGCTAAGTTTACCTGAAGAATGGAGATCTAACTGTACACCACACTCCAGAATAAGGGAGGCAAGCCCCTTGTTTCCAGAAGACTGGTATCAGTTTGTTTTAAGGCAATTGGAATGTTTTCACTCAGAAAAGTCAAGTGTGCTGGAAGACATCGCAAAGGATAAAGCTCTGAAGGCCTTGTATGTCCATACAGTGATGGCGTGCTATATTGGTCTGTTTGGAATAGACAACGTGGCACCTAGTCCTGGACAGATAGTAAGAGTCTACAATGGTGGCTTACCCTGCTCTGGTGCCTTGGATTGGCTCTCAGAAAAGCCAGATCTGTTCCAGCTAGTTCGGAAAGCATTCAGGTAACTCACTTTGATTATACACAAGTTATTCCTTTTTTTCACTAGAAGATTCTTGCATTTATAATTTTTATTGCTTTCATAAAAATAAAGAAAAGACTTGGTCTATAGTATGATTGAGTTAGAAACAATTTAATTTCTACATTTCTGATTTTGTGTAGAGAATTTTTTTTTTTAGACAGGACTCCTCCACATAGCCCTAACTCTGTCTGTGCTAGACCAGGTTGGCCTTGAACTCACAGAGATCCACCTGCCTCTGCCTCCCAAGTGTTGGGATTAAAAGGCGTGTGCCACCACCACCCATCTGTTTAGAGAATTTTTAAAATATGACTCCTTGCACTCCCTGGATGCCTTCATTTCAGCTGATTGCATGTCCCCCTCATTTTGTTTGTTTGGGGTTTTGTTGTTATTTTTGATTGTTTGTTTCTGTCAGCGTTGAGGATGGAACCTGCATATCCTGCCTCCACCTCCAGAGTGCTAGTGTTATAGGCCTAGCTTACATGGTGCTGGGGATTGAACCCACGTTTTGTTGTTGCTAGGCAAGTACACAGCAGCCGAGCTCTGTCTCCAGCCCCATGTCCCTCAGTTTTTATCTGAAATGGATGATTTTATCTTGGGAGAGACTGGCTGTTGAGACATGTCCCAAACTGGCCCGGAGCTCATTCTGGAGAGCTAGGAATGATGACCTGGTCACCGTGCTCCCACCTCTTCCGTGCTGGCCATTAAATGTACAACTAGTGTTGGCTTAACATGGGATGCTTTCACTTCAGAGACTTAAAAATAGTCAACAAATACCTTGCCTCTGTAAAGTTTACTATAAATGTTCTGAAATTGTTTGGGTTTCCATTTTTTAGGTATACACTGAAACTAATGGTTGATAAAGCAAGTTTGGGTCCAATAGAAGACTTTAAAGAACTGACCAACTACCTCAGAGAATACGAGAGGGACTGGTACATCGGTTTGGTATCTGAAGAGCAGTGGAAGGAAGCAATTCTAGGAGAAAAGCCATGCTTGTTTTCCCTGGGGTATGAGTCTAGTATGGTAAGTCATTTCCATGTATAAACCTTAATGTTTGGAAAAGGTAGAGTGTTTGAACTGATAAATGGCATGACATTCCAGCTGTTGATAATGTTAACGAAAGTTGCAAGGCATTCATAATTATGACTGTGTAATCCAGTAGTGTAATCTAGAATAGCTGGTTCATTTCCTTTTGGCAGCCAAATAGGGGGCTATTGAAAATATTGAGTAATTACTGCACAACAGCTGATCTATAAGACAGCTAGTGTGTGTGATCTGCTGTAGTATAGTTGATAAAATACTTTGTAGGTTTTTTTTATGCCCAGTTCAAGTGTAAGAATTACCACTTTAGTTCTAACCCCAAGAAGAGAAGTTAACTTGTGGGTGGCAAATTACTTCTTTTGCTGACATATATGCTTCATTTGAATCACATTCAACCGTTGATAGTTCAGAGCTTCTTCAAATAGAGGACTTTTAAAAATACTTACTCTTGTTCTTATTACATTTTAATGTATCTTTATTGAACACAATATGGAAAATTGAATGTTATGAGCCTATTTTGGGTTTTAGGTCTGTCTAGCACCATGGCAAGAATAAAAGTAATTCGGTGTATATGTTGCCAACAAAAATGATTTTTAAAAATTACCTTGAAAGTGTATAACCCTAAGGCATATAGCAAATAAGGAAACATTAGTTTAGAAAACTGTATTGAAAACCATTATTAAAAAATAGCAAGAAGCCAGCATTTGAAGCTCATCCTGTTGCCTCCTTTCTCAGTGAGATGGGAACTGCATTAGACTGGCACAGCCAAGAACACAGGGCTCGCCCTCCTCCTCTCTGTAACTCCAGCACTTAGGAGATAGAGGCAAGAGAATCAGGAGTTCAAGGTTATCCATGACTGTAACACAGATTCTTATTCATTCTATGTGAGGCCTGTATCAAAAAGAAAGAAAATAAATAGATAGGGTAACCAGAAGTGTGGAAATGGCTCATCAGTAGAATGTTCACCTCATGTAACAAGACCCTAAGTTTAACCTCCAGAATTAGAAAAGGAAAAACAAAACAAGCAGAAAAAGAGCACAAGTCCTGTATTTGCTGGTCTCGTGGCTTCTGAAACCCAGGATCTAGAAACCTGAGGGGGGAGGATTGCCACAAGTATGAGACCAACCTGAGCTGCAAAGCAACCTGAGACAGACAGACAGACAGACAGACAGACAGACAGAGAGACAGAGAGAGCAGAGAGAGAGAGCATGATCATCCTCTGCTACACAGAATATAGAGTTTGAGTCTAACCTGGGCTATATGAGGCCCTGCTTCAAAGCAAAACAGTATTTAAAAAATAGACTTTATATTTCAAAAGATATTGTCAGAAAGTGAAAACACAACCCAGAATGGGAAAAATAACCACATATCTCATAAAAGGTTTGTTACTATAATATGTAAGTATGCCTGATCGAAGATGGACAAGAGCTGTACATACCCTTCTCTGAAGATACACAGTGACACACACACACACACACACAAGTGTACTATATCATTCATGTTGGGAACCAATTCAAAACTATAATAAAATTAGGACTAGGGTATGTGACTTAGTGGTAAAATTGCTTGCCTAGCATGTGTAAGTCTCTGGGCTTGATCTCGAGCAGTACCCTAGAGAAAAACATTTTACTGTACAATTATGGCTAAAATTAAAGGTCAAATAATAAGTCTTGACAAGGATGTGAAGAGATTAGAACCGTTATACACTGATGTTGGGAATATACAGTCACTTTGAGAGATAGTCAGGTAATTTCTCAAGTAGTTGCTCATGGACCGATTGTATGATCCTGCAGTTGATGCTGTAGAGGAACAAAAGCGTAGGCTGACACAAAAACTTGTACACCCATGTTTGTAGTGTTGTTCTTAATGGCTTAAGAGGTGGATGCCATCCAGCTATGCAAGAACAGATGATGGGCATTTTATGGCATGTTCGTAGCCATGGAAACAAACAAAGGACAGCTCAAGTTTCAAGGGCCGTAAACTGAACAGGTCGAGTCATTGTGGTTGCTTAGCGGAGCAGAAGGAGGAGCGAGGCAAGTGACAGCTGGGAACACAGTGTTTATTCTTGAGGCCATGAGAACTGTTCTCAGACTAACTGTGGTAGTGACTGTGCCCTGTGATGCCCAAGGGACCTCGGATTATAAATTAACAGTTGAGATGAGCAAAGCGTGCCGAAATCAAATTACTTCTCACTAAAATTTAATGAAATGGAGCCTGGCTGAACAATTGTCCACTGTGATGATTAATCTTGATTGTCAGCTTAATGGGCAACAGAATCACTGTGGAAACAAACTTCTGGGCATGTTCCTGCTGCCAAGACATCCTTCAACCTTAGCCAGAACAAACCTTTTTTTTTTTTTTGGTTTTTTGAAGCAAGGTTTCTCTGTGTAGCCTGACTGACTGTCCTGGAACTTACTCTATAAACCAGGCTAGTATCTAATTCAAGAGATCTACCTGCTTCTGTTCCCTGAGTGCTGGGATTAAAGACAGAAAGATTTGTTTGAGTATTTTATTCATATGAGTTCTCTATGTCCATGTATGCCTGCAGGACAGAAGAGGGCATCAGATCTCATTATAGATGGTTGTGAGCCACCATGTGTTTGCTGGGAATTGAACACAAGATCTCTGGAAGAGCAGCCAGTGCTCTTAACCACTGAGCCATCTCTCCAGCCCCAACTCTTCCTTTCTTAAATTGTTTTTTATCCTGTATCTAGTCATATCAATGAGAAAATAGCAGCTCTATCCACTAACATTTACAGTTGTGTCGTGCCACGTGACATGATGGATGGGTCAGACTCATAAAAGACTAAGTAACTGCAGTTTTGTTGTCGTAGTAATAAAGTGACATTTTTATTCTCATGTTTATTTAGAGAGCTAAGAAAATGGGTGATTCTTAATTCAAAAGCTAAGCAACCCCTGTGTATGTTAAAAGGCCAATTCCTACTGTTCTGTGGTGGGCAGCTTTGCTTTATGTTTGTTAACCTTCCCTCCCTGCACTTCCAGGGCGTTTACACTGCGAGAGTCCTGGTGCTTCAGGAGCTCCCGGTCCACATCGGGAAGCTGAATGCTGAGGCTGTTCGAGGTCAGTGGGCCAATCTCTCATGGGAACTGCTTTATGCCACCAACGATGATGAAGAGCGTTACAGTATCCAAGCCCACCCACTCCTTTTGAGGAACCTCACCGTTCAAGCCGCTGACCCTCCCTTGGGATATCCAATTTTTTCTTCAAAACCTCTCCCTATACATTTGTGTTAGTCCATTTTTACATCGAAAGGCAAGGGCATCAGAGGAGGCCCTAGTTAAACAGAATGAGTCTGTTCTGTCATTCCTGTAGACTTTCTTCTTGCCCCAAGGATGCCTGCGAGAAAAAGCTAAGGTCTGTAAAGCTGATCTCCGCTGTCTGAATGACTCAAGCAGCAGTTCCTCTGACCTAACATGGGCAGAAGTAGTTGGCCAATATTTGTGCTGTATGAGTTCTGATAGGTTTTGGTACCTAAAGACATTTGTACAAGATTAGTTGTTTTTTACTGCTTTGCTAAAAGTCTGAAAAGTAATTAGTCTTTTTAAAAGTCAATAGGTTTATACTTATATATTTAAGAGACATTCATATCAGTGTTTTTAAATAATAATGAAACCTTTTAATGGTTAACATAACATGTACATATATTTATTTGAAATGTAGTTAAATTTTAGTATTTTTAAATACTGTTTTAACATTTAACATGGCATGAATAGTCCCATACATTGTATTCATTTTTCATATACTTCAGTTTGAAAACTGTAAGCACTTGAAATAAAATATGACCAGTAAAATCTTGTTCTTTGTGTTGGGAGAGGGGTACACATGTGTGTAGGTGCCTACACATGCTTGTGGAAGCCAGAGGTCAACCGTAGGCTGTAGAAGGAGCAGTGGGCTGCGTTCCTGCCACCCGGCTCCTGGTCACCTGGCTAGCTTATGCCCTGAAATAATTACATGGAAACTGTATTCATTGAAACACTGCCTGGCCCATTATATCTAGCCTCTTATTGGCTAACTCTTACATATTTATTTAACCCATATCTAGTAATCTGTGTGGGGTCGTGGCTTACTGGGAAAGTTTCAGTGTGTCTGACCTGGCAGCTGGCTCCATGGCGTCTTCCTGTCTCTGCTTTCTTCCTCCCACAATTCTGTTCTGTCTTTCCTGCCTACCTATGTTCTGACCTATCAGACCTTTATTAATTCTTTATTAATTAACCAATGAAAGCAACAGATAGATAAAAGACCCTCCTACATCAGTAGGCAGTATCTCTCTCCGGGACTTGGGATTTGCTGAGTTGGCTAGGTTGGCCAGTCAATGATCCTCATCTGTGTCTACCTCACCAGCAGTGAGAAGAAATAGAAGCAGTCATCAAAAGTCTCCCAACTACTAAAAACCTAGGACCAGATGGTTTCAGCTCAGAATTCTACAAGATTTTCAAAGAAGAGCTAATACCAATACTCCTTAAATTGTTCCACACAATAGAAACAGAAGGAACATTGCCAAACTTTTTATGAGGCTACAATTACCCTGATACCCAAAACACACAAAGATATTACTAAGAAAAAGAATTACAGACCAATCTCACTCATGAACATTGATGCAAGATACTAAATAAAATACTGGTAAATCGAATCCAAGAACACATCAGAATCATGTTCCACCATGATCAAGTTGGCTTCATTCCAGAGATGCAGGGATGGTTCAACATACAAAAATCTGTCAACGTAATCCATCATATAAACAAACTGAAAAAAAAAACTACATACATGACCATCTCATTAGATGCTAAAAAAGCTTTTGACAAAATACAATATCCCTTCATGATAAAGGTCTTTGAGAGAGCAGAGATACAAGGAACATACCTAAATATGATAAAGGCAATATACAGCGAGCCAACAGAAAATGATTTCTTCCAGCAGTCCAAAACATTGCATAGGTACATTTCAAACAAGAGCCAAAATATATAATATATATGTATGTATCACAAACAGAATAACTTAAATTTGTATTGACATAAAAACCTGTACCAATGTGAAACTTTTGAAACTAGCAACAGTTTTCTATGTTAATCAATAATAATTTGTACCCAATTTCCTTTAAAGATAATAAGTATTTCTACCCCGTTGGATCTAAATGATTAAAACATATATTTTTCTTTTCCTATGAAAACAAAAGCATAATTTTCCCAAACACAATGTATCTATAACTTTTACTTTAAAATCAATGCTTTCCAAAGTACACAGGTTGGTATAATTCAACATTTTTTTCAAGCAGTATCAGGACAGAGAAGGGTTAAGATGAGAAATTGCTGGCCAGCAGAAGAGACCTTGAGTGTTATCACAGTGAAGAAGAACTTGGCTTAGAAAAGAAAAGAGGGGGAGCAGTGCTGGTGGGCACAGAGTGTCCTTGACTGCCAGGATTCCTGAAAAAAAAACAATTGTTAACTTCTCCGGCCACAATCTCAGATTCTCTGTTTAGCATCCGTGCAGGCTTTCAACTACAAGTAATCAATTCCCTGCCGCCCCATTCGCGTGAAAGTGTCTCCCTGTAGCATCACTGCCCACCTGAGCATGGACACCCCCTGCCCTCTGCAGGAGCTGCTGGCTGGCTGTGAGCCAGAGAACAACAAAAGGAGGTGGTCCTTGCCATGCCTCTCCTTAGAGAAGATTTACTTTTGGGATGCTAAATCCTGGAAATGATCCAATAAAAATGTACAGGAGGCTAGAGGCAGAGGTTGTCTGTCTCATCTCCTCCAGGACAGCAAAGAAAGTCAAGTCAGTAGACAAAAACGGACAATAATGAAAGACAAACAGGTACCAGTACCACTTAAACTTTTCAGAGACATGAACACAAAACAGCAACATAATAACAGTCAAAACACAGACCAAGACAAAGAGCACTCATCTATTCACATACACCTTTTAAAATCTTTAGACTCCTACTCCCTTCTCCAGGGAACCTGGAGAATATGACATAAAAATTGGAGATACAGGGAAACTTCCATAAAATGATCAGAATTTCATTTTCATTCTCTTGCTGCTCAGGAATGATTTACAGAGCTTAAAAGGGCAGAAAGACAATGAGTATGCACCTCTAGAGTTGAGAACTTGCTTTATTCCTTATTTGATTCCAACTACATCTACAGGAACTCCTAGAATCTTAAGACAATAATGCATTATCTTTAGAAATGACTAAGCTTAATAAAGTGTGCAGATTGTAGCTTGTTTTTAGCCTACTTACTTAGTATATGAACCAGTTTGTTCCATCAATGTAAAAAAGATTACTTTAGGACTAATTTCAGTTAATAAATCCATGAAATCTCTGAGTTGTATTTTTGTGGGTGAGATGATGTAGTAAGATGGAGTTTTCTGTTTCACCCTAAACTAGTTTAGACATCTGGCTGTGGTTTACCTGATTGAATTTATTTTATGGGCAATGTCATATCTTTAATGAAGAAAAATTTCCAAACAGTTATCAAAAACCATGAAGACATTTGGCAGCTGCAGATATTGTTGACCACAGTTTCTACTGGCTGGCTCACCTGCAGGGAGTTGTCCTGACCTGGGCCCTGGCAGTTCCTTTCTTGGAATTGTTTTTGACTTTGCTGGAACTGAGTTCATCCCCTACAGAGGCCTTGTCTAAAATGGAATTCTTTCTCAAGATGGAGTTTGCTCTGCTCCTTCACTCAGATAAGCACTGGAGAAGCCAGGAAAGCTAAACACACAGCTTACTTCTCCAACGGCATAAGGTGCACAGCTGCTCTTCCTGGAATGCTAAAGATGATGTCGTTTTACAACCTGGTGATCCTTTGCTGTCTTATGGGACAAGCTCTGCCCACATCTTCCAGGATTTTTGTTTTTATTTATCCCTTCCCCTTAAAAACCCTGACCATTGCTTCTAGACCATCAATCCATTCTTATGAGTGAGGTCACTTGTGCTTTACAACAGCCTAAGTGACATCTGAGTCATCTTACAGTCAGGTCAAACCTGACACTCACAGGTGTTATGTTCACCTCAGTCAAACTCCTTAGACTCTAAATTTTGGGCACTATCTCTGAGTCAACAGTAGCCATATTTGTGAAAGAAGCCAGTTGTACTTTGTAAGGAACCTCAATGTAAACATGTCTTAAATTGTTGCGCACTTGGGACTAAGTTAATTGTTAAAACTTTTTCCAAACTTGTGTTATGTTTAAATACGGCTAAAGTAAAATGATCTGGGCCAGACTCTAGAAGTTCTGGCCCAGTGCTGATTACAATAAAATCAGGCCGAGAGCCAAGTTTCTTTCTTATCTCACCCTGATTGTTTTCCCCTGCCTGCTGCAAAGCCAGCAGGAGAATCACCAGAGGAACTAATGTAAAAAAGAAAAACAGCCAAACATGATGATTCCTATTTGTAACCCCAGCAGTAGGGAGTTGGAGGCAGGTGGCCAGCCAGTCTAGCCTAATCAGTAACTCCAGGTAAATGAGAGCTACTGAGGAGACAGAGGCAAGCAGATCTCTGTGAGTTCAAGGCCACCCTGATCAATACACAGTGAGTTCCAGGACAGGCTCCAAAGCTACACAGAGAAACACTATCTCAAACAAACAAAAATAACCAAAAAAAAGTAGAAGCTGGAGAGATGGTTCAGTGGTTTAGAGCACTGGCTACTTTTCCAGACAATTCCAGCACCCCCAGCTCACAACTATCTGTAACTCCAGTTCCAGGGGATCTGACACCCTTTTCTGGCCTCCTTGGGGATTGCAGGGGAAGAATTTAAGGAAGGAAATATAATTATACTTTAATGTTGAAAATGCAAATAAAATAATAAAACATATAAGTTTTTCATATATTATATAAAGAACAAAACAAAAAGTCTTGACTGTGTATCTATAATGTGGCTTTATTTTAGGGCAATAATGCCATTTACCTCCCCCATATGGACTGATGTGGGTGTCCCCTCTGTATGCTGTGATTACCATTAATGAATAAGGAAACTGCTTTGGGCCTATAGCAGGGCTATAGGGGAACAGAGCTAGGCAGGAAAAACCGAATGGAATGCTGGGAGAAAGAAGGGCAGAGTCAGAGGGAAGCCATGGAGCCACCGCAAGAGTCAGACATGTTGAAACTTTGCCAGTAAGTCACTGCCACATGGTGATACACAGATTCATAGAAAGGGGTTAAACTAATATGTAAGAGTTAGCCAATAAGAAGCTAGAGCTAATGGGCCAAGCAGTGATTTAATTAATACAGTTTCTGTGTGATTATTTTGGGTCTAAGCTAGCTGGGAGGCTGGGAACCAAAAAGCGGCCTTCTTCTGCAATGGACCAAGAAAGGCTGAAATTTGATAATTATGTAAAGTAAAAATCCTTGTGACTATTGATCTTTGGTGCTGGGTTAAATGAGGCATCATGTCTGGGAAATGGTACTGAGAAATGAGAAAATGTCTGCTGAGTCATAAAAAGCAGTGATGAATGATAAGAGACATTTATCCAATAAATTTATTGAAGATGACGTTGGCATGGAATACATTTGTCTCATTGACCACTTGGAAAAAGTTATTTTTCAAAAACGAAATTTGTTTTTTGGGGGGTGGGCTTTATTATCTGAAATTTTCCTTTTTTTCTATTTTAAACTGTCTGTGGTATGTGCCTTTAATCTTAGACTTGAGAGACAGAGGCAGAAGCAAGAGGATCACTATAAGTTGGAGGCCAACCTGGTCTATACAGTGCATTCCAGGTCAGCCAGGGTTACATAGTGAGATTTTCTCTAAGAAAGAAAAAAGGAAGGAAGGAAGGAAGGAAGGAAGGAAGGAAGGAAGGNGTTCACTCTTAGGCACTAGAAAGAAAGAACGAAAGGGAGGGAGGGAGGGAGGGAGGGAGGGAGGGAGGGAGGGAGGGAGGGAAGAAAGGAAGGGAGGGAAGGAAGGAAGGAAGGAAGGAAGGAAGGAAGGAAGGAAGGAAGGAAGGAAGGAAGGGCTACGAGCCATAAGATCAGTCAGTCTCATTCCACAAGGTCAACCTATCAGAGCCAAGAGTTTTGTTTGGAGGATTAGACCAGGATACAAGGCATGTTAAAATTATTGCCTTGTGAATAAAGTGACTGTTTCTTGCTGTAGATTTCTCTGTAGCTTATCCCCATTTGTTACAAATTTGGGATTTATCTGCCACAGTTCAGCAGCATTTTTTCTGGGCACAATTTTCCCTATGCATTTGGGGTTTACTGATTAGATCCCCCAGCTATCTGTGAAGACAGTCACACAGTCAAGAAACCTGCTTCCCTTTACCAGGTCTCTGTTCTTTTCTTCAATCTAAACATAGAGATTGACCTTCCTGCAATTGTTAGGCATTTGGTCAGTGTTTAGGGTCCAGAAAAAGTATTCCATTTAAGACACTTCCAGATATCCAAGGACATAGAACTACTACATGCCCAAAGCTATTGATTTATAGCTGCTCAGATGGGAAAAAATAGGCATGCTCTGGTTTTACCTCACTTATAGATAAGGAAAGCACTGGCCCAAAATTAGCCTTCCATTAAAAGATTTTTAACTCCTCACCTCATTCACCTTCACCTCAGTTTACTGATGATTTTAGTTCAGAAGATTTACTGCTTTTGTCTTTCTCTCAGGAAAAATAATTAACAATCTATCTACAGCCTAGAGGAAAACAATCCTCCACTGGCACTTCTGCTAGGAGGAAGGAAGGAAGAGAGGGGGGAGGGAGGGAGGAAGGGAGGGAGGGAGGGAGGGAAGGAGGGAAGGAGGGAGGGAGGACCACTTACATAAAATCATTCATTTGGTTTTTGAGACAGGGTTTCTCTGTAGCTTTGGAGCCTGTCCTGGAACTAGCTCTTGTATGACCAGGCCGATCTCGAACTCACAGAGATCGCCTGCCTCTTCCTCCCATGTGCTGGGATTAAAGGCAGGTGTGCATGCACTACCACCACCCAGGAAACGGCGCACGCCTTTAATCCCAGCACTCAGGAGGCAGAGGCAGGTGGATCTCTGTGAGTTCCAGACCAGCCTGGTCTACAGAGCTAGTTCCAGGACAGGTTCCAAAGCCACAGAGAAACCCTGTCTCAAGAAACCAAAAAAAAAAAGACCAAAATCATTCTATTATAGTACTATTTAATATGTTTCTGGTAATGCTATACATAAAACAAATGTTTTTAATTTATCCAAGAAAAAGAGCTGATCTAGTGAAGAAAAGACCATAACCTTTGAAATCACTGTTTTTCTTGCTTTGAAACCCAAGGCAAAGTGCTCTGTGTGATGTTTATCTTTTATAGAAAAATTCTCTGTAAATATCACAAAATGGCGTTGACATGCCCCTTTCTGAAAGACTGTGCACCGGAAAGTACCGTGCTTGGTCCCTGTCTCCCTCTGATGGTCAGTCTCTTTGATGTCTTCTTCCTCTGCCTTACCATGAAGCACTGATAATATTAACTGGTATCAAGAACAGTTGTATAAACAGTCTGCTAATTTCTCCTAAGTGTTCAAACTGGGAATGATGTAACATGATGATCAGTTATATATTAGCCCATTCCTGTGCTTGTAGGAAAATCAGTTTTTCATCTCACCAACTTGATAGCTAAAAGTGCAAGATGAGGCAGCCTCATTCGCTTGGTCTCATATGAAGACTGGCCTTAAAATTATTCTGTAGAGAAATGAAAAAAAACAGGCATGTTAGGTAGCTATGCCATATGAGAACATACTCTCCCTAGAACTACCAGAGCCCTGGGGGGAAAACATTAACCCATTTTAAGAGTGATGCTTCCATGGCCTCGTATCAGGCTCTGCCTCTTAATGGAGGTTCAGCATGGGGACAAATGTTTGGAGGATAAACCATACCTAAATCATATCAGGCCACATGCTGGAAGGAATTGAAACCAAGACAATGAAACAATATGACACTCCCCTCTTCTTGTCACCATTCATAAGTGTCACAACAGAGAAACAACCGAACCACCTGCCTTCCCAGCTTGGAATGGAGAATAAAGGGACAGCAGCCCTGAGACACTCCGGGCTGTCCTTAAGAAGTGCCTCTGCCCTTCTGTTCTTACCTAATGCCCGTAACACCCCATGACTTGCTATTGCCACCTCCTACCTATTGTGTGGGTGAGCCACTTAAGTCGGAGGGGCGACCTGCTTAAAGCCATGGAAACGTAGCTTAGACCTGGTATTTGAACCCAGCTCTTTCAGCACCAGGTCCAGCTCTGACCCAGAGTACCGAGCTTCCTCGTGTACAGAATCTTTCCCTCCCAGGGCTGCTCTGTCACTGAGTTCCAAGATGCTCCCTAAGCCACCCTGATTTAAAACACAGGCATCTTTCCATGAAGTCTGTCTTAGAACCATCTCACAACACCAAGACCCAGAATGACTCATGACATTTCAACCTCGACATTTTAGGACACTATGCAAATGTTGTATAATATTAGTGTCCTTAAGCACTTTGTAAAAGTTTTCTCTTGGCTCTCCCTCGCCTGATTCATTTTTACAACATAAAAAGGTAGAAGTAATTGACTGTTTTAAAAAATAGAGAAGCGTGCTTAATTTCTGGTGGATTATATACTCTGTAAATTATGGCCTTATTTCAGACTGCTATTTATCTGGTTTTTTGTTGTTGTTGCTGCTGCTGCTGCTGTTGTTTTTCTGTTTGTTTTGTTTTGTTTGTTTTGGATGGGTTTCTTTATTAAGTAACCCTGGCTATACCAGAACTCACAACCCACTATATAGAATAAACTAGTTTACATAGATCAGGCTGGCTTCAAATTGACAGAGATCCATCCCAAGTGCTGAAATTAAAGGGATGTAACACCATACCCAGCTATGTAGTAGCTAAGACTTTTAGTGGTTTGTAACAAGTGCTGGAGAGCTAGCTTGACAGTTAAGAGCACTTGCTGCTCTTCCAGAGAACCTGTGTTTGGATCCTAGCACCTGAATCAGGAGACCCACAACCATTCCCAGGGTTTTGACACTCTCTTCTGGCCTTCACAGGCATTCACAGACATGTAACAAATACACACACACACAAATATACAAGCATATAAACTTAAAAATGTTTTTAAATGCTTGTATCAAAGCATACAGAGGGAATAATGAAAACAACCCACGACAGCCTTTCTTATGTATAACTGCAATAAGCTTAACTCATTACATTCACTGTGATGAGTATCCATAAAACTCCTTTCTTTTAAGTAACAGTCACTATTCCCCTCTCAGTGTTACAGGCATGATGTGGAAAGAAGGGGCAATTAGCCCTGTTGCCTACATGTCTGACATGAGCAGAATGCTTCAGGGCTGAGACGGGAAAAACAAGGACTGCACAGTATGAGTGTGTGTGTGTGTGTCTGTGTCTGTGTGTGTGTGTGTGAGTGTGTGTGTGTGTAACTGTCTTAGTGTAGTTCTGAAAGTGGGAAACTCGGGGCTGAGGCACCTCTCCCAGGAGAAGAGACAGGGAGGGAAAGGTATCCCTTGGAGGAAGTGATGACTGAGCCAAGATGGGGAGACTGCGTATGGGAGGGAGTGGAGAGGGATGTTTTCTGGGACTTACTTTCTCAAGTAGTAAGTATAGAAGAAAGCAGGGCGGCCTTTGCTTGCCATGTGAAACCTTGTAGCCTAGACCAGTGGCAACTGATGGAAAACCACGTGTGGGGATAGAATGCTCTTATGTGGTTTGGGTATTTGTATTGTGAGCTGGTCTGGAAGTTAGTTAAAAACTATTCTAAAGCCTTCGAAGACTTTGTGTTTCCATGCAAGATGAACACACACACTTAGAAACAAAGGAAGTCACTTACTATATCAATATAAAAGGCTTTAATGATTTTCTTCCACATCATCCTTGAAAATAACCGGCCCCGGAGCGGCACATACTGCCACAGATACAGACCAAACAAGGCAGGCTGCTTAACTATCCAGACTTCATTCAAATCATTCGCCATGGAGATTAGTACCAGCCGGACACAGCGGCTCGTTTCCATCTTGGGAACACGCACAGTATTATCCTCTCTGGTCTAAAAGGTCAAAATAAAGTGAATGCTGGAGATTTATCAATCTATTTTTACAGAAATGTTGTGTTAAGAAGGAGCCAAGGGCGGGTGCCAGTGGGGTCCATGCAGTCTGGAGCCTTGCCCCTGGTACAAGTCTCTTCCGGGCGTTAGCAGGAGTCATGGGTTTCCATGACATCCCACCATCCCTCATAGGAATCACAGCCAGGCTGGTTGAGATTGCGCTGGCTAATCAAAAGGTCAAAGCCTTCCATTTTCTTTACTATGGGGCCTAATGGTTGTTATTACCTCAAAAGGCACACGAAAATCCCACAAAAATGAAGTCTCACCCACCTGTGGTGAGACAGAAGATGATAAAAGGGATTTTGTTCCCAACTGTGGAGTTATTGCACAACAGTGGGTGGACAGGGTGGACAGCTTTAGAACTGATACCATACAGTTTTATTAGTACTAGAAAAATTGATTGCCAAACATTGGCAGAACGTCTCAACAATTGGGGTTAAGCTATGCGGCTAATTAGTAATTCCTTCTGACAGAAACCATAACCTATATGATTCAACACTGTGGAATAAGAAGTAAAACATTCCAACTATTTTTCAACCGAAAACATTTACCTTAGTGACTACTGAAGTAGAAGAATTCTTGAAAATATTCGAATGCACAGGTCCTGGGCAAATGGTACACACCTTTATATCCGGGTAGTTAAAAAGTTCACTTTGGAGGGTATTTAAAAACCCCTAATAGGCAATAAAAAGAAAAAGGAAATTAGACACAGATATAGGTCTCATTTCATTGTCTCGGGACTCGAGGAACTGTGTTCTAAAATGCTTGAATGAAGGACAAATAGCACACACACAGGCCACAGTAGCCGTTGGCATCAGTGCTTCTACGGCAGACAAGCTCGGAGCAGACACCGGACTTTGCTCTAGAGACCCCTGTTTCTACCTCCTCATGACAATCTTCATTTTCCCACTCCAAAAATGTTTATGTTTTACAGAGGACCTCTGGTAGGAGTAGAGGGGCATCTCTTCATTTCCTGGATGGATTTTTTTTAATGTGGCTTTTAAAAAAAAAAAAGGAGTGGAACTTTACAATAACTACCATAGATAAATCCAATCCATTTTTAAATTTTATATTACCATTTTAACTGATTAATTAATTTCCATGAAGTAAATTTTGCCTGATGGATAGTGCACAGCTAGTCACGATTACAATGTGATTGTCTTTGGACTGACCTTTAAAAGAAGCCAGACCAGGAACTAACCCACTATTAGTATTTTGCTATATGAACATAATATCAAATTGCCCTCTAAATTTATATCTTTAGGGGCTGGACAGACGGTTCAGTGGTTAAGAGTACTAGCTACTCTTCCAGAGGATCCTGGTTGGATTCCCAGCACCCACATGGTACCTCACAACAATCTATATAACTCCAGTCCAAAGACTCTGGCACCCTCTTTTTTTTTTTTTTTTTTTTTTTTTTTTTTTTTTTTTTTTTTTTTTTTTTTTTTTTTTTTTCTGGCACCCTCTTTTGGCCTCTGCAAGCACCAGACACACACCTGGTCCATAGACATACATTCAGGCAAAACACAGCAATACATATTTTGGGGTGTTTTGGTTTTGTTTTAGTTTTGTTTATTTGCTTTGGGTTTTTCAAGACAGGGTTTCATTGTGTAGCCTTGGCTGTCCTGGAACTAGCTCTGTAGACCAAGCTGGCCTCAGACTCACAAAGATCCACCTACTTCTGCCTCCCAAGTGTTGAGATTAAAGGTGTAATTGGAGTTAGCAAGAAAGAAAGAAGGAAAGAAAGGGAAGGAAGGAGGGAGGGAAGGAGGGAGAGAGAAGGAGGGAGAGAAAGAAAAAGAGAAAAGAAAGAAAGAAAGAAAGAAAGAAAGAAAGAAAGAAAGAAAGAGAGGGGAGAGAGAGAGAGAGAGAGAGAGAGAGAGAGAGAGAGAGAGAGAGAGAAAGGAAATACAGAAAATTGGGGAGGGTGGAAATGATCTTGGAGGAGTCACTGGGAGAAATAAGGACTACATATATATTATACTGTAAAAAAAGAATAGCTAGCTAGACCTTCCAGACCTAACGATACTGGAGACTGTAAACCAACTATGAATAACCAGCAATCACAGTTCTAAGGTAGGAAATTTCCAGACGGCAGTTTTAACACCAGGCCAGCTAGTGAAATGCCTAAGTTCTTTACTCAAGATGTTTGGGAAAGCAGGTTCTGGAGAACACAAGCAGCAGTTGGGGCTGCGGGTGCACGTGGGGGGCTGGACAGCGTGGGGGGGGTATTGCAGGCGGGGGCGGGGTGCAGGCGGGGGAGGGACAGGGGGATGGGAGCTGGAGAACTGAGCTTGATCTTCAGAGAGACTGGGCCCTGGCTTATAGATTCCCACCCGAACTGATAGGCTTCTCAGCACTGGTTACTTTAACGGTTGCCATGTTATTGGATTCCAAGTGTGGGCTATGCGACCTTCTGTGGGTGGCTTTGGCAGTTCAGGCCAGCTTCCTTGTGGTTAGGTATGTGAAGTGAAGCCGGAAAAGCTTTCAAGAGGTTCTGATGTTTCCAAGTGTCTGCTTTACAAGGTTAAAGGGAAGGCGCTTTTAGCTGAAGCAAGCAGAAGCACAAAGGCGTATGTCATTCTTAACTATACCGAACATGAACTCCTAGTCCACTCTATGTCTCTTCTCCAAAAGTGCATCCATATCTGATTCAGCAACATTAAAAGCTCTGAGCTCCCTACACCACACAGCTCAAGGATGGTGAAGGGTCCTGCAGTCAGAGACTGATGACCCAAGGGTGGACCTAAACAAAATACCTGTGAGAGTAGGGAAAACTCCCCTACCTTTAGCCTCTGCTGGTCTGTAGCAAAAGAAAGCAGCAGCAATCTGCCAAGCCGGGAGCACTGAGCCCTCTCTTTGTATTAACCACACCAGGGATAGTGTATAAATTCCAGTGATTAAAGTCACTCTAAAACTTACTGGGAACTGAGAAGGAAACCTGCTTTTCACACGCCTACTGACCTCAATGTTCAACTAAATTGCTGCTATAAGTAACAAAATCGTAAATCAGCCACATTTTCAAAATTTGGACGTATGATTATTTGTGTGTGTGTGTGCACGCGCGCACGTGCACGCGCTCGCACATGCATTCACGTGCGTCTGTGCTTCCACGTGCATCCGGAGATCAGAGAGCAGCTTGGAGTCACTGGTTCTTTCCTTCCACCTTGGGCACTGAGGAACTAAACTCCAAACTCCCACGACCCAATCCTGCAGGGCAAGTGCTTTTATCTTCTACGCCATCGCAAGGACCCATCAACCAGGCACATTTTGCCAGCTTATTAAATCCAATTAAAACGGAGCCTTGGGAACAGGTGAGGCAACTCTTCTCTCTCTCTCTCTCTCTCTCTCTCTCTCTCTCTCTCTCTCTCTCTCTCTCTCTTTGGTTTTGGTTTTGGTTTTTCGAGACAGGGTTTCTCTGTGGCTTTGGAGCCTGTCCTGGAACTAGCTCTGTAGACCAGGCTGGTCTCGAACTCACAGAGATCCGCCTGCCTCTGCCTCCTGAGTGCTGGGATTAAAGGCGTGCGCCACCATCGCCAGGCTGTTTTTTTTTTTTTTTTTTTTACAAAGGGTATTCTCCATGTCTTCTAAGCCTGGGTCCCGACAGATGGGAGGTACACTATCTCACATCTGTCTGCCTCAAGTGTGCCTCTCTCTACGGGCGGTTGATTGGCAGTCCTTTACTAGATCTGAGGAGAGCATCTGAACTGCAGCCCTTCATCAGTATGCACCTGTCCACACCCAACAGGCAGAGAAAGGTCCTATTGGACCACAGCTCCCATTTCTATGGGACGACGGTGATCTGAACCACTGCATCATACAATTCCAATAGTAATATATTCCATCAAAACTTACTTTCCAGCCATCTGCGCTGACCTATGCCTGTAATCCCAGCACTTGGGAGCTGAAGGCAGAAGGACCAGTAGTTTAAGGCCAGCCTCGGATACAGAGAGTTTAAGGCTAACGTGTGCTGAATGAGATCCTGACTCAATAACAAAAAGGAGGGGGAGGGATTCACTTTCAATAGGATGAGTTAAATTTTAATGTTTCCTCAATCGCTGACCTTATTATGTCTTTAGTTTTACTCTTAAACCAGCGTAAGAATCATTCTGTTTTAATATTTATTACTGCTAAGGTAAAACAGGTCAGGTTTTTCTCCTAGTCTTTGCCTTGATCAAATTTTCCTTCTTTCCATGAAGCCAGAATGAATGGAGTCCACGTTTCCCTAGGAGGAATATGGAGTCCAGAACCAATCATTCAGTAATCATGCATCCAGAATGAGACCAGCAAAGAGAGAGTTGCCTCGCAGTTGAAAATATGTCAGAGAAAGAGCTCAGGCAATAGGCCGTATATGCCTGCTAGAGCAGAAATAATCTCTCCTCAGAGTACAGCATCATGTGAGCACACGTTGGAAATCTGCTAAATAAGCAATAAGCACGTGCCGCTCAAATATTCTTGGTCATTTACTGGTGCATTCCTCTCAAAGTTCTTCTCTTTATGTGGCCCCTTAGTGCCACACCTCACTGGCTGACCTCATCCACTGATGGACAGTTCCCCGTGAGCCTCTTGGGCAATGCTAAAGTAGTTGGGTTCAGGAGCCTTACCCGAAGCGCGTGCTTGCTGGCCACGTACGCACTGCAAAGGGGTATGGGTATAATTCCCGCAATGCTATTCATAACCACGATCTTTCCTTGCTTTCTCTTCATCAAGTGAGGTAGAACACACTTGGTCAAGGACACTGTCCCCAGGTAGTTCACCTCTAGTATCTCTTTGAAGACATCCATGCTGGTATCGCCCACAAAGGAACACTGTGGTATTCCAGCATTGTTGATCAGAATATCAATCTAGTTAAATCAAATCAGAAAGAGGGCTTTTTTAGAGATGGTCTTGGAATGGACCGACGGAACTCCTAGCCAGGAGTGCTGTTATTCTGGTGAATCAGTACAGCCATGTTACCTTTCTAAAACCAACAACAGAAGGATAAAATCAAGCCAGGGGTAGTGACTCAAGCCTTAAATCCCAGCACTTGGGAGGCAGAGGCAGGCAGAGCTCTGTGAGTTCAAGGCCAGCCTGGTCTACATGGTGTGTTCTTGGTGAGCTGTATACTGAGATCCTGTCTTGAAACAAAACAAAAGACAAGCAAACAAAACAAGAAGAAAAAAAAAACAACACAATTCACCTATTCAGTTTAAGTAATAATATTTCACAAGAGAGAGCAAGATTCATAAATATCAAAGTTGTGGTGAATGCTTAACCCTTTTGCCTACAGTAGGAACTGAAAATTTAAAAGATAAGAAAAATACTAATGACCAAAGTCCAAAACCCAGCGGTCAAGAGGTTCAAGTAACAGATCTGCCCCGCTAATGCATCCCATGGGCCTGGATCTCTGTGAATGACACCACAGACAAGAATCTCTTCGGCAGTTTTAACCAAGCTGGGGAAAGCCGTATAGTGTATACTCTGTCAACAAAACCTGCTGCTACTTACTCTACCAAACTCCCGGAGAACTGTTCTCGTAGCCATCTCATGGGAACTTCTGTCAGCCAGGTCAAGGGGCAAAACCAGTATATCTTTTTCTTTTACATTGCCATGCTCTAGATTAAAACACATCAACACTTTGGTGAGAAAGCTGTGCTACAATTCAATTAAGTTCTTTCCTGCTCTCCAGGTCTATCCCTGAACCTCCCAAAAAGAATGAACTTGTAAGAGAACTCTGGCAAAATAAAGGGTATCCTACAGCAAAAACAAAACAAAACAACAACAACAAAAAAAAACACCGCAGCATATTTAGAAATATAGAGTATGTTTGTTTTTGAAATATGCTCCCCAAGTGCCGTTGCTATTCTTCTGTCTTCTTTGGTCTGGCAGCTGAACCCAGAACATCATACCAGGCAGGAGCCACTTTACCACAGTGCTAAATTCCCACCCCACCCCGACGCTTAGTTGCTCTTTCACACAGTTCCAACGCCAGTGAGTTACATTCAGATCAGGTAAACGTTCAGAGCCCCTCTGCCTAATCACATGTAAACTGAGAATTGGATGTGGCAATTTAGCAGAATTAGAGACTGAACCTAGGGCTTCCCTCATGCTATGCGGGTGTTCCACCACAGACCTGTCTCCCAAGCCTTTAAGGAAGTGACCAAAGAAGCATGGAGGCTAGACTTCCTGGACAGATGCCACTTAGTGTTCTGGTCCGTCCCCACCAAGCACCACCCACAGCAGGAGTCACATCCTGTATATGAAGCCACTCCAAGGAGAACAGACTGTGGAGCATGGGACCAGCTGCCTGCTCACAGATATGTCCCTGGTATGAAGAGAGAAGCGTCCACATGGAATGAAGTTCTGTTAGGCATCTGCCACATGACCTGTGGTCAGCACCGGCCTACTTGATAGGAAAGATGAGAGATTCCATCTTTAAGATTCTGTCCCTTCCCTGCATCTAGCAGAGTGAACTCTAGAGGCCCAGGGAAAGAGATACCCCATACCCCATCTGTCTTAGTTGGGGTTTCTATTGCTGTGAAGAGGCACCATGACCGAGGCAACTTTTATAAAGGAAGACATTTAACTGGGAGGATTGAAGTTCAGATGTTCAGTCCATTACTGTGATGGAGGAACACAGCAGCATGAGGCAGACGTGCTGGAGGGGTAGCTGACAGTTCTACATCTTGCATAGGCAATGGGAAGTGGTCTGTCTCCCTGGGCATGTGATGTGGGAGGGTCTTCTGTTTTGTGTTTTCATTGCTTAATAAAGAAATTGCCTTGGCCATTTGATAGGCCAGCCCTTAGGTGGGTGGAGTAGACAGAACAGAATGCTGGAGGAAGAGGGAAGTGAGGCAATCGCCATGCCTCTCCTCTCTGGGTCAGATGCCATGGAACCAGCTGCCAGGTCCAACATGCTGAATCTTTCCCGGTAAGCCACCACCTTGTGGTGCTACACACATTAATAGAAATGGGTTAATCAAGATGTGAGAGTTAGCCAGTAAGAGGCTAGAGGCCAATGGGACAGGCAGTGTTTAAAAGAATACAGTTTCCATGTAATTATTTCGGGTAAAGGTAGCCAGGTGGCCGTGAGCTGGGCAACTGGAACGCAGCCCACTGTTCTTTCTACAGGCATGACTTGAGCATAGGATACCTCAAAGCCTGTAGGGATAAGCCCTCCCCTTGGGGGCGGGCTGCCCTCGGGCGTATGTTTACTGATATATTGGGCGGGCAGAGGCTGCTCGCCCCTTCCCTTCCTCTCCTGTCTCCGCCGGCTACTCCGCTGGAACCTTGGTTTCGTGAGTCTGGTTTTGTTATTAAACTTGTTCAAATACCTATTATCTTTGGTGCTTATTTAATTCAACCGCTGCATTTGGCGCCCAACGTGGGGCTAAATCCACTTAAAAACCTGAGAGGGCTTAAAAAGGAGAGAGAGAGAATTTAAGACAGCTTTTTGCTGTTTCTGGGTTGCGTGCCTCAAAGAAATTGTCCTGACTCGGCAGCAGGAAAAAAACTGGCTGTTTTAAAATGCCGGCTTTCTGGGCTGTGCCGCCATTGTGATCTCTGTCTGGCTCCGGCAGGAGACAGAGCTTATGAATGGAGCATTTGGGTTAAAGTGCTACGATTTGTTTGATGGCAACTAGACTGCTGTGTGCCTAAAAGGGGGACATTGTGTGCTGCAGCTCAGAGGCACAAGCAGCTCCGCCATGCTAATGGTGCAAAGTGCAAGGATCAGAGGCACGATCGGCTCCGCCATGTTGGACTGGGCGGGGCCAGCATACAGTACCTGTTTTTGACCTAGGAATGTCACAGCTTAGATTCTTAAGCTCTTAGTGATTTAAAGGTGCAAAACAAAGTGCTCCTGGATAGTAAAAAAGTTACAGATTCACAATAAAACAGATTCAGACACTGTTGGATAAATGTACGTAGGCTTGGGAAAGAGAAGAAAAAGAATATAAAGAATAAAGTTAATGTCTTAAAAAGAAAAAGGGTAAAGTCTTTAAAGAGACAGAGTACAGAAGTACATATAGTTATAGATTAAGAGAAATAAAGAAAAATAAGCCACGTAAAAATGGAAAATTCACAGAGAGTCTGGATTATGTACATTGTGTTTTCTTTAAAATTTTTGACTGTGAAGGAGCTAAGTACAGAGAGACATTTCATTATATGGGCTGCTAGGCTGAACCTGCACATATGTTCTAAAGGTATCTTGACTTCAGAATTTGGGTCTAAGG
>NW_026067963.1:4233362-4236823 GCF_014885135.2 Alexandromys fortis
GAGTCGCCATGATGCTCCCACTCCAGACAGACGCAGGTTAAGATCCTCTCTGGTAAGCCAGCTCATGGGCTACACAGAATATTAGAAATGGGTTAGAACAATATGTAAGAGCTAGCCAATAAGAAACTGGACCTAGCCGGGCCAGGCAGTGTTTGAAAGAATACAGTTTCCATGTAATTATTTCTGGGTATAAACTAGCCATGCGGGCGGCCGGGTGCCGGGGACGCAGCCCTGCCGCTCCTATTTCAACAAAAGCCCACTTCCACAGTAACACATTTTTTTCCAACAAGGCCACACCTACTCAAACAAGGCCACACCTCCTAATAGTGCCACTTTCTTTAGGAGTCATTTTCTTTCAAACCACCACATCATCTTTTTTACCCTTGTGTGTTTGCTTCTTTTCTTTTTCTTTTTTTTTAAATCACTATACATTTAGTACTTTCAATATTTTCTTTGTTCTTTTGTTGTGGAAGAACAGAGTATCTATCTTTTTTATTTATTTCTATTTTATGTGCACTGGTGTTTTGTCTGCATTTATGTTTCTATGATGGTGTCAAATCCACTTTAAGGTGGATTACAAACAATTGTGGGCTGCCATGTGGTTGCTGGGAATTGAACCTGGATCCTCCGGAAGAGTAGCCAAATGTTCTTAACTGCTGAGCTGTCTCTCCAACTTCAATATTTCATTTTTGTAAAAGTAAGCGTTATATTTTCTTTGGATTCCTCTTCTTACATTTACCCAATTCTGCCATTTATAAACCTTTTTTTTTAAATAATATTATCATATATAAAAGTCAGCAACAGAGAAGCAAAAGACAGCAACAAGGGTAAGAATCTCAGCAAGGAAGCTGAGATGCCGACAAAATAACGAGATAAATGTCAAAAACGAAAGCCTGTTAAAGCCAAGAAAAAGCACATTGCAGAATGAATTCTCAATAGACTAGGTCGGGTGGAAGAAAGGAAAAGTGAAGAATAAAAGCAAAGGTGGGGACAGTACCACATTCAAACATCAATTTAAAAACACATAACATCCAAAACATGATCAAGAGATCAAAAATAAGAATTTGTGGTGGAGGGGAAAGGTCTGAAATAAAAAAAATTAATGATATTAAAAAATCTATTTGGCCAGGCAATGGCAGCGCACATCTTTTAGTCCCAGCACTTGCAAAACATAGACAGGCGGATCTCAGTGAATTCGATGCCAGCCTGGTCTACAAAGCAAGTTCCAGGATAGCCAGGACTGTTACACAGAGAAATCCTGTCTCAAAAAAAAAAAAAAAAAAAAGGAAAGAGAGAGAAAGAAAATTATTCAGTGAGAGAGAGAGAGAGAGAGAGAGAGAGAGAGAGAGAGAGAGAGAGAGAGACTGACTCTCCGTGTTATGGATAAGAGAGACAACCTGTTTTTCCCCTCAAGCAAGTTCTAAGTCATTTGATCCTGAACAGGCATTGGGAGAACTGGCCACCCTACCTAAGGTGGAAATCTGTGCAAAACTGAGAGTAGAACGGTAGCCAAAAAGAAGGAAACTCCAGGCAAGCACAGCTGCTTAAAAGGTAACAGAAGAGAAGGCGGAGCAGTGCCAAGGAAGCCCAGGAGTCAGCGCGAGCTGCACAGGACGGTCCCACCTCCCCTCACTTCTAGGATGCACGGCAGCTGTGGGGAACTGACTCACCCAGGCACCTTCTCTTCACCCGCTCCAGCTCCTGCACCCTGCGGGCTGACAGCACCAGCGACCCCCCGAGTTTAGATAACTGGAGAGCCAGCTCCTCACCAATGCCACTGGATGCTCCCGTCACCCACACCACCTNAAAACTGAGAGTAGAACGGTAGCCAAAAAGAAGGAAACTCCAGGCAAGCACAGCTGCTTAAAAGGTAACAGAAGAGAAGGCGGAGCAGTGCCAAGGAAGCCCAGGAGTCAGCGCGAGCTGCACAGGACGGTCCCACCTCCCCTCACTTCTAGGATGCACGGCAGCTGTGGGGAACTGACTCACCCAGGCACCTTCTCTTCACCCGCTCCAGCTCCTGCGCCCTGCGGGCTGACAGCACCAGCGACCCCCCGAGTTTAGATAACTGGAGAGCCAGCTCCTCACCAATGCCACTGGATGCTCCCGTCACCCACACCACCTTGCCAGTCAGCACCTGTTCTGTGGAGGAAGGAGGAGCATTGTCAGGAATATGTGTGGGATAGTGATATTCATATATCAAAGAGAAGCAAAACATAAATGAAGAATAAATAAACTAGCCGAGCAGGCTGGTGCACACCTTTAACCTCGGCACTCAGGAGGCAGAAGCAGCTGGAGCTCTGTGAGTTTGAGGCCAGCTGGGTCTACATAATAAGTTTCAGAATAGCCAGGGCTATGTGTGGATGAAACCCACCTCAAAAAACAGAAACAAGCAAAAAAGAGTAAATAAACTTTAAACCATGTCATTAAACAAGACAACCTATTATGCGTAACTTAAATTTCAAATCTCCTACAATTTCTTAAAAAGGGCAAGTTTGTTTTCTACCCATCCAATATTTGTATATGTCAAAATTCTTGGTAAATTTTCCAGACTTTATTCTGACTCCGATGGTTTCATTTGACTAAAACTCTGTTTATCTACTTATCTGTGTATTTGATAAAGAAAATTAAAGTTGCGAAGTAGAAACCAATGGCCTGGACTCGATTGTCTTACCCTTTAAAGGGGAGATTCAGATTAAATGTTTGGGCTCCATCCAGTTTTCAGTTCTATGAGTCTAATATGAGTCTAATTTTTTTTTTTTTGTGGTGGATTTGTTGGTAAGGTTCTGGATTTATTAATGGTATGCTATGATCGTCCTGCACTTGAACGTAGAATTTTCTTATTTTGTTACTCGTATCTAATGTCTTTCAGGTAATATCATATTATAAACACGCTCCCCCTAATGTAGGTGCTGTCCTCTTAGAAGAATGTAGTACAAGATGCATTGTATAGGATAGAAATGTGAGCCGTGGTCCCCAAACCTTTCCGTCCCTATAAAGACTGCTCTAATAATACAGTGGCCACACAGAAGGCGGGAGGTGGTACTGGGGAAGATGATCGTCAGCGTCCTTCTGAAACTTAGCCCAGAGTTACAGTGATGTGTAAGAAAAGCCTTTGTGTTCTACCAGAACTTCCAAGAAGAGCTAATACCTATACTCCTTAATGTATTTCACAATATAGAAGCGGAAGAGTCATTGCCAAATTCCTTTTATGAAGCGACAGTCACTCTGATACCAAAACCACACAAAGACTCAACCAAGAAAGAGAATTACAGGCCAATCTCACTCATGAACATCGACGCAAAAATCCTCAACAAAATACTGGCAAACCGAATCCAAGAACACATTAGAAAAATTATCCATTATGATCAAGTAGGCTTCATCCCAGAGATGCAGGGCTGGTTCAACATACGAAAATCTATCAATGTAATCCATCATATAAATAAGCTGAAAGAAAAAAA
>NW_026067963.1:4240394-4262205 GCF_014885135.2 Alexandromys fortis
GGAGAGGAGTGGGGGGAAGGGGAGAGGGGCGGGAGGAGGGGGAGGGAAATGGGAGGCTGGGAGGAGGCGGAATTTTTTTTAATAAAAAATTAAAAAAAAAAAAAAAGAAAAGCCTTTGTGTCCAGCTATAAGTGAAATGTGGAGTAAAGCCTTTGTGTCTGGCTTTGAGAGAAATGTTTCAGCAAAGCCTTCGCTATGTCTGGGTTAGTCAATAGAGGCCAAGAAATTGTTTTGAGACCATTTAAACCATGAAGAATTGTTTCTTTGGAGACTCTGCACTGGGTGCTTTTTGGGAGCATGAAGCTTCACCGGCCTTGGTACTGAGACATGCTGGGCAGTCCTGGAGTTCTCCCTTTTGATTATGGCTTGCCTTAAGTTTGTGTGGGTTTTCTGTTCTCACGGGCAGCAAGAGCAAGGTGAATTTGATGTTGAAGCCTTTCCCAGCGTCAGTTAACCTTATACATATTTGAAAAAACTAACTGGAGTGAAGTAGGTGGGTGTTAGTCTTTTCTAAGAAGGTTGTGCCCCTCTACTCCTTTGGAAAATGAAGGTTTAGCATCTCGGCGGGCCTCTCTCTCCCTCTACCTGCAATGCAGCATCAAACCATACATAGTGGTGTGAAGTTCTTGTCTTTAAAAAAGTCAGTGTGGTGAGGGCACGAGCTACAGCTCAGCCAGGAGAATTTTGTTGAGCACTGTCCTCAGCCCTGATGCCAAGCCCAACACTTGATAAGCTGGCTGCGGTGGTACACACCTACCATCCCGGCACTCCAGGTGAAGGCAGGAGGACCAGAAACTAAGATTGTCCTCCTCAGATGCATAACAAGTCCGAGGTTAAGCTGATAACCTGGCTTAGAAAAGAAAAACAAAACAAACAAACAAACTTCTCCATAAGACTCGGGGACTGTCAAGAAGAAAAGGCAAAAAGAATCTAAGAAGGAGGCTGAGGAGGACCTAAACAGAAACTGTCTTCTTTGTGTGGCAGATCCTCCTCGCTCAGGCCCTCACAGCAGCTGAGGCAGACGCACAACAGCTGAACAACAAATCAGTCAACACTAGAACAAGGCAAGGGGAATCTCACCGTGTGAGATTCAGGCTTGGGGATGCAGAAACTCTTCCCAGAAGGCTTCAGAGAGGCAGAAATGAAGGCTGTCACTAGAGAGCGCACATTGAGAGCCTGGGGTCAAGGGTGGGAGAGTGTTGGACTTTTCATTGTTTATCCTAGAATTTTGTGGTTTTGCCTTTATTCATTTTTAAGGAGACAACAATATAACCTACAGAAAGGAAGTTTTGTTTTTCCTTTTTAACATCTCCACAAAGCATGCCCATATTCCAGGCTCTGCTGCTTCCGGAGTCTGTGTCTGCTTTTGTATTCCTCCCGTTGTTTTCCTCAGCTTTCATCCCACCCTGAGTTTCTTAAGATGTTTTCCCCCTAAAGCTGCCCCCTATGAAATTTTAATTCCACAAATACATGATATAGTCGCCTATATCCTGTACATAGAAGCATGCTCTCATATATATAGTTTGATGAAACTTACTCTTTTGTCAATAAAGGTTTACGAATAACTAACTTTCAAGATTGAGTTAAATCTTAAAAGCTATTAACATTGTTTGGCTTTTTTCAAAATGACTTGTGCCGCTATATCTAATAAAACGAATTCATTTTTACTGACCTTGTAACTGGTAATCAACAATTTTTCTTTTGGATTTCACTTTTAGTTGGATGACCTTTGCAGAATTGCATAATAAAAATATTGATTTTGTTTCATTCTCCGAGTCCAAGTTTACACAAAAACCACCAACATGAGACACCTATGAGTCTTTGGCAGTCGAAATTATTATTCAAAGAATTAATCAAGAGAAGGTTCTATTATCAAATGAGAAAGTGATGTCAGGTATTTTCAGTTGAAAGAGAAAGTCCACCAAGCCCAGCCATCTGCTCTCCTAGGCTTTTCTGTGCACTGGCTGCTAAGTCTGCACAAGTTATGCCAGAAGAGAGGGGGGGGGGAGGAAGGGAAGGGAAGGGGAGGGGAGGGGAGGGAAGAGGAGAGGAGAGGAGAGGAGAGGAGAGGAGAGGAGAGGAGAGAAGAGAAGAGAAGAGAAGAGAAGAGAAGAGAAGAGAAGAGAAGAGAAGAGGAGAGGAAAGGAAAAAAAATCGAGTAGTAAGAATTTGGCCTGTAGGGATAAGTTTTGCAGAGAAGAAGGAAGATAAGAATATATTATAGACCTCTTATGCCCCACTGCCAGAACCCCCAGCCAATTTTCACCCATAGAAAACATTGTCTTCTGAGCCATCACTTCCAAACCAATGTCACAACACACTTTGGGTTCTGTTGTGAAAATTCTACTGGATTCTTAGACTCCGAAGTCTGCCTGGGGGCATACCATTTCTTTCCCGGGAATGTATGTCATTCCCCTGTTTGCAAAGCATCGCCAGCTACACTTGCTTCCAGAGTTGTGCTGAACCGAAAGGAGTTCAGGGGTTGTGGAACGTTGAGCGCACTGCCTACAGAGCACATAGCACGTGCTTAGTCACCCGATATAGGTGTTTAACTCGCAGGGATAGTCCCATCGAATAGGAAGCAAGACACGGACCAAAAGGTGACAGACGGAATCCCCACTAGTGTGCAAAAAAATCATGTTACTTCAAAGAAAAAAAAAAAACACCTGGGTCCTTTATGTTGAGCTTCTAGACTCATGAATAGCAAAAGAATGGGCTGTCTAAGATACCACTTCAAAATTTTGCAGAGTGAGGAGCCTAGGATAAACACTTTTGAAATGAAGAGGCACTGAGTCTTTGTCCAAGGCGGCAACTTAGCATGGCAGTGTTCAGTGCTCCTCAAAGTATCTGATACTGCTTTGGATAGCTGGGATTCCAGTTAGGCAAAGTCTTAAGGATTTTCTCTCTAGGGAGCAGTTTGGCAACCTCTAGCGAGCTTTCCCAGCCTGGAAGGCGAAAACTTTCCATCTTTAGGTCAGAACGGGTCATAAGAACGCCAAATTGTTCCCTTTGCTCAGTTTCTGCCTTCCTCACCCTGACCTGGGCAAAGCCCAGTCTGGCAACACTGGGGTTTCAACAACCAGAGGTGGCCCAGGAGGAGGCGGACCCAGCAGAAGTCTCCCACTTTGAAGCTGAAGATCGCTGAAGGGCCTCACCTGGACGACGACCCAGCCACTCAGCCCACAGCAGCGTCAGGTCAGAATCTGTGCGCAAGAAGTTCAGCAGCCACAAGGCTAGCAGCAGGGCGCACAACGCCCACAGCCAGAGCTCCCCGCACATCGCAGCGAGTGGAAGGCAGTTAGCCCTGAGGACAGCAGGCTGCAGAGTCCAAGTTTATAGGTCCTGGGCTCTGGCTCCGCCCAGAGAGCTCGGCAGGTGAGTGGGAGGGGTGAGTGTCCCTAGCGTGTCAGGTGCACACTACTGGCTAGGTCCTAGACTGCTAGCACCACCTATGGGGATCTAGGAAGGGGGGGGATGCTGGCTCCAAACAAGCACAGACACTGATAACACTTCAAAAGAAATGTTGCAACAAGAACAAAAAAAAAAAAAAAAAGACTAAGTTTTAGGTTGGGAGCCTAGGCCCCAGTCCCTGGCATCTATCTCAGCCACCAGGCCTGGTCTGGACTTCAAATCCCAGCAGGCCAGTCCTGACCCCTCTCTGGGGCTGGGGTCAGGACCACTCCCCAGGGTACTTAAGTGATCCCCCAAAAGAAGAACACGTGGTCCCCCTTTCTTCCTCCCGGGGGTCGCGTTTCTGCGGCTTCCCGGTTTCCCCCACGGGGCCACCCGAGAGCGCAGATCTCCCATTAAACCTGGATATTTCTTAATTTTGGCTTATTTTGATTTGGTTTGACTGGGAATTTTTGCATCGTCAGAGAGTTCGCTTAAAAAATATTCCTAACATTTGGAGGTTCCCACCGAGCTAGGGCAGGTCCTTTCCACATGGCAGGCCACGTGTTGAAAGGCCCCTAGTCTCCAGTTTGAGCTCTCTATGCCATGCTTAAAACCGGCTTCTGGGCTGCAGCGGCTGCGTCTTGGTGAGTCCCTTTTCTTGTCTATGCTATAGGGTTTGGGGGGACCCATTCGTACTTATTTTTGTCATTTTCGGATTTCCATTTGAAGTCGTGAGCTCACGCTGGGAATTCGAGTAAGGTTGCGGTCAATCCTGCAGGATCGGGGTTGGCTGAGACTGAGATCTGTGTGTACCAGGACGCTGGACATTCAATCTCCACGATCCCTTTTGGACCTGGGAGCCACTTTGGAGGATGCTCTGAGGTGGACTTGGGCCACGTGGTTGGGCATAGACTCCAATTGGCACTTCAGTTCAAAGCCAGGTCTGTTTTTGGCCCTGTAAGCCTCTTACAAAAAAAAAAAAAAAAAAAAAAAAAAAAAAAAAAAAATCCTTTAAATTGAGCCTGCCTGATACAAATGAACAAAACTTATGGTTTTTTGGTCTCTGTTCTCTCGCCCCTTCCCCCTTGGCCAGTCTCTCTCAAAGCGCAGCGCTGCCAGAGGCACTGGCCCCTCCCTTTCCCAATTCAGAGGTTCCAGGTCAACTTCCACCTTCCCCTCCCCCTCCGACCTCGCTGCTCCGCTCCTGAACCCCCTCTGCGCACTGCGCTAGTCCCTTCCCTGCTCCGTTTTCTCTTCCAAATCAATCTCAGGGTTAAAAAAAAAAAAAAAAAAGTGGCTGGCTTCCTTTTCTGCTGGTCATTCTGCTTCCTCAGTCAGTACCAGATATTAGAAAAAAAGAAAAGGGAAACGTTGAGGATGGTCCCCAGGCTCCTATGCGGAATTGGTGGAAATGGCCTTTAAAGTTTTTTAAATGCCTGAAAAGATCAGCTGAGTCATCCCGACAGACAAAGCTGCAACAGTCTACAGGCCCAGGCCTTGCCAGGTGCCCTAGGGTCACAGGAAGGGGGGGACGGGGGAGGTCAATCACAGGGCTCTATCGAATGTGGCCTGGATGGTCACATGGTATGATATTGCACTATACCTGCTTCGAGGTTGTGCCCTATCTGCCAGCAACCTGGACACTGGAGGTCACAATGCCCCTATGCGGGCTTGTCCTCTAGGCCAAGCCACGGAGGTCCAGCCTCATCACCATCGGCAAGTGAAACTGTTCCAGCCTTCAAACGTCTCAGCCTTGCAGGAGATTGACCCTGTCCAAACGTGGTATATCCTCTCCTAGCCCAGGGTCATGCTACAAATGGCGGGTAAGTCCATTACTTTTATTTTCACTCTGGCCTTAAGTTTCCCTCACCAATTTCAGTTATAGGGGTAGACAGGACCTGTTCCTTCCCACTTAAAACTGCCACTGTCCTACATTCTTGTAGGACAATTTTTCTCTCATTCTTTCTTAGCGATACCGGCTTGCCAAAGCACATTTACTGGGTGGAGATATCCTTAGCCGCTTCCCCCAAAGCTTTGTTCCACTTCTTGGAGCCCCTTTTAACCCCGCCCATCTCCAGATTCTATTTTACAGGTTCACTGGTCCTGCCAGACATGTGCCCAGGCCAGCCCACAAGGAGCTCTCCACATACACCAGCTTCGTGGACACCAACCAAAGATTGGCAGGTTAATTTCACCCATATGCATACTCATAAAAAAACTTCATTGTCTCTTAACACTTGTGGATGCTTTTGCAGGATGGATGGAGGTGTTTCCAGTCTCCAGGGAAGCAGCAGATGCGGTGGCTCAGAGTCATGGAGCTCGTGTCAGAAGCTCTCAACATCTCCTGGACAATGGAACTCATTAAACAACAACTAAACAAGCTCTCCACTAAATTCAGGTTGTCTTGGCCCTCGCCTCAGGGTCACCCCATGTTCCCCTATGGGCCTGAGCCCTTTTAAACTGCTTTATGGCAGGCCCTTTCTCCTTAACCATCAAACTCCTCCCCTGGCGGGGCGCCTTCCCTACCTCTCCCTCTTAAGGACAGGACCTCACACACTGATCCTCACCACACCCTCAGCTGCCAAGCTCTTGGGACACCCATGCTGGTGCCATCTCTCCAGGCTCAAGCGGGCACCTGCTCAAGACACTTGGTCTGGGGCTGGAGAGATGGCTCAGTGGTTAAGAGCACTGGCTACTCTTCCTGAGGTACTGAGTTCAATTCCCAGCAACCGCATGGTGGCTCACAACCATCTGTAATGAGATCTCTCCTCTGGTGTGCGGGCGTACATGGAGGCAGAATGTTGTATACATAGTAAACAAATAAATAACTTTTTTTAAAAAAAGCTATTGGACACTTTAAACGGTGCATGATGGATGGAGCATACTAGTGGGATCCTAGAAGACAGTGGTACTGAAGGTGATTTGAACTGTGGGGACCCCACTTGGAATATTTCAGAGGAAAAGAATTTGAGGATGTGGCTTAGAGAACATTCTCATAATATTTTGGTGAAGAATGGGACTGCTTTCTGCCCTTGTCCAAAAAAAATCTGTCTGATGCTGAACTGAAGAGTTTTGGGTTATGTGTTTGCAGAGGAGATTTTAAAGCAGCCTAGTGTGGACCATGTCGTGTGGTTATTAGTGGGCATGCTTATGTAGATCTATAATGGAAAGGAGCAAGCTGAGCTAGGAAAATACAAAATGCTCAGTTTGAGGAGAAAAGGAGCACCAGCAAGTGTAAACAGATTAAATAAAAGTCTGATGCTAAGGGGAATAAAAGGAGTGGTGACCTCAGATTAGGAACCCGCCCAGCTAAACTTCCAATTTGTGGAAAGGAATTAAAGAAAAGCTTAGGGCTGATCATAGCGGTGTATACCATTAACCCCAGCTCTGCGAAAACAGAGGCCAGCAGATCTCTGAGTTTGAGTCCAGCCTGGTCTAGAGACCAGTTTCAGGACAGCAAGCCTAGATAGTGAAGGACAGAATGCTGGTGAAGATATTA
Source organism: Alexandromys fortis (assembly GCF_014885135.2). Classification (NCBI taxonomy): domain Eukaryota; kingdom Metazoa; phylum Chordata; class Mammalia; order Rodentia; family Cricetidae; genus Alexandromys; species Alexandromys fortis. The sequence goes on from NW_026067963.1 coordinate 4,247,287, forward strand.
TTGAACAAGGGGTCGTATTCCAGCCCTAGTAAGCAGCAGAACTTGGCAGCTTCATCCACATAGTCTTGGAGTTAAGGATAGAAGAAAAAGGGTCTGTGAAATTTGCCCTGAGACTAAGGATGAGGTCAGGCATATGTCAGGGGTGTCTGAATGGCGGCCTAGTAGAGAGGCCATTGCATGAAGCTATGAAATTGAAGCCTGGATTGCCTTGGAGACCCCAAGATGTTAGAGACACCAGAATACCTGCTGAGGAAAGCTGCTAACAGGGAATGGGACCAACCCAAAAGAAAGAGGAGTGTTGCAGTCAACAAAGCTGTAGGGAGTTGTAGATCGAAAGAATGTTTTGACATCAGACATGGAGATGCAGAATTTGGAGTTTGCCCAGCTGGTTACAATCTTGCTTTGGTCCAGCATTTCCTCACTCTGTCCCTTTCCTTGCATTTTGGAATGGCAATGTATATCCTGTGTCATTATATGTTGGAACTATATGAACTGCCTTTTTTTTTGTAGTTTATTTTTACAGGTGATTACAGTTAAGAGATTGCATGAATCTCAGAAGAGACTTTGAACTTTGTACTTTTAAACATTGCTGAAACTTTGAAAGACTGTGGAGACTTTTGAAGCTTCAAACGCTGAAGCCAGATCCAGTGCCTCTCTTCCTGCCGCCTGCTGATCCAAGATGCAAAGCTTTCAGCTACCTCTTCAGCACCTGCGTGCTGCCATGCTAACGCTGTTGTGCTACCTGCCCGGTATTAATGCACTAAACCTCTGAGCCATTTGAACATTTTCCCTTATAAGAGTCGCCATGTCATGGTGTCTCTTCCCAGCAATACAACCCAAACTAAATCACAGCTCCAGTGGGATGATAAGACATGACGGTGGGATACACGCAGCAGGCAGCAGGTGTCTGAGCAGCACCTAAGAGCTTACATTGCCAATCACAAACTGGAAGCAATGAACACACTGGGAATAGCTAGTCTTTTGAAACCTCAAAGCTCACCCCTAGTGACATACTTCCTCCAGCAAGACCACCCCTCCTAGGCCTCTTCTACCAGTCACCATTGGAGACCCAAGAATTCAAATGCTTGAGACTCATAGGGGACATCTCATTCAAATCACTAATTTTCCTTTAACGTGAAGTAAGTTGAACTCCAATTTGATTGAAATATCCCCAAAGAAGAAAATTATATTCATTGATTTAATATTGATAAATTGATACTAAAATATTTTTGTTATTGTTTTTTCACTATTTCAAATGATTAACATTCTGCTGAAATGAAACAGACAATCTGAGTCAACTGCTGTCATTTAAGAAATTGAACCTATAGCTTTAACTCTTCTGAAAATGAGAATTTCTAAAGCTAGACATGACCGTGTATGCTTATAATCCCAGTGCTCAGGGATCACAAGCAGGAGGATTGCCACAAGTTCAAGACTGGCCTAGGGTACATAGCAAGATTCTGTCACACCAAAATGGAAAAGAAAAAAATCTCCAGGCCCATAATCCCTAGCTTATTAATTTTACATAAGATGCAAGGAAGCCTATACTATTGCAAAGTACTCCACTGTTTCCATCTGCTGGGTGAGTGATTACAAAATGTCAGCAGGGCCACAGCATATATTGGAAAGCAACTCCATTCATGTTCTCCTCACCTTCAAGGCTGATATGGGCTGCAGGCGATATATTAGCTCCCCACTTCCACTTAGCACCCACCCCCTCTTATGCACCCACAACTCCCCAGCAGACAGGAATCACAGAGAGCTTGACCACAAAGCATGCACCATGAACTGCCTGTCAGTTATGTGATGTATGTAACCTCTCCCTTCCTCTTAAATGTGTAAGGACTGTGCCCACTGGCTGGATTTGTTTCAAAGAGCCTTCATAAGCAGATAGCACAATGTCGAGTGAATAATGCTTTTAATAAATCTCTTACCCCAACAACAATATGCCTCAGTGCCCCCTCACTATTGAACCTCCGATTAGAATTCATTCACAAGGACCCAGTAGAACTTTACAGGTTGGTGGGTAAATTAGTGCTCTTGCTGCAGGTATAACTTTCCAAGTGACCTCTAAAGGTTTGATTTTATTTTACGTGCCTCGGTGTTTTGCCATGTGTAAGTGCACCACGTGCTCCCAGAAGCCAGAAGAGGGCATCTGATACCCTGGAGCTGGAGTCAAGACTGTGGTGAGCAGCCATTTGGGTGCTGGGATCGGAACCAGGTTCTGAGAAAGAGTAGCCAACCAGTGCTCTTTACTACTGAGCCATCTCTCCAGCTCAGCAGGTGTACTGATCGGTCAGCTCTTCCCCAGTGAACACTTCATGTATGTCTAGTGTAGTATATTAATTGTACCTCAGTGTGTGCGTATGTAGGGAGGGTAATAGTTATAAATCTGCCTTTGAATAACAAGTTGTAACAGTGGTCTCAAATCACTACCTGGTGTAGCCAGTATTATGCAGACGAATCCTAAACTGGCAACTTGTAACCCAGCGCCAGTTTGTCCGGTGTGTCCCTTTGCACAAAAACAGTTATGCCTCGCTTTCATGGACGGCCCACTGAGTCCTTTCCTTCATCTCAAAGGGCCATGAAAGATAATTGCTGGGATTTGGGGGGACTGGAGGGACACAGATCTGAAGTGCTTGCTGCCTTGATCTACACACTGGGCTTGACCCTCAGCTGTGCAAGTGAAATTGACTTTTTAGATAATAATGCTCCATAAATGTGTCAGCCCTGTGCATTCTGAACACCGGGAGTAAGAAGGGAGAAGTACGCCAGTCACTCGGGTTTGCAACTCTAGGTTGTATTTCACAAGATGAACTGTGATATGAGCTTGCCTTTCCCTCTCAGTCTGCAAATAAATGGGTGTATACTTGCCATTTTCCTAGTTAATTATTATCATGAAATTTTGAAATGAAATTTGTGCTCTGGCAAAGCTGAAGCATGTGTGGGCAGCCCGTATACAGCCATTCTGTTTGAACTTGTCTGCTCTGTTGAATTAGTCCGTATTGGATTTCAGGGTCTAAGTTGATGAGGATGGCTGACCAGGTCTCTTCCACAAGAGACCTGAAGTCATTACAGATGGTTGTGAGCCACCATGTGATTGCTGGGGATTGAACTCAGGACTCTTGGAAGAGCAGGCAGTGTTCTTTACCGCTGAGCCTGAAAATTGCCATAGGCATGAACACTTCAAGTAGATTTGTATGTGCCCTTTGGCCCTGCATTTCTAGAAAGAGTGCTGGAGACTGACCACGGTAATTTTCTTTTCAAGCCTCTCCTACTTTGTCTGCCTCTGGAGGCAAGGAATGCCCACCCAAAATCTACTTCACACACTACAAATACAACTGGCCCAATACCAGCCAAACACTGTGGACAAAATAATCCTCCTGCCCTGGTTTGCTTTTGTTTGTTTTGTTTTTGTTCCCTTTGCTGTTTGTGTTTGTATTGTCCCCTTTTTGTTCTTTTTGTCCACTTGATACAACCTACATACAACTCTGGGAAGAGAGACTCTCAACTGAAGAATTGCCTCCATAAAATTAGCCTATGACCATGTCTATAAGAAATTGTCATGATTAATGATTGATGTGGAAGGGTCTAGGATATTATAGGCAGCACTGTTCCTGAGCAGGTGGGCTTTGGTTGTATAAAAAAGGCAGCTGAGCATGAGCCGGAGCGTGGACCAGTAAGTAGCATTTCTCTGTGGTCTCGACTTCAGCTCCTGCCCTGACTTCCTTCAGTGGCAGGTGCTGACCAGGAAACAAAATGAAGTAAACCCTTTTATCCACTAACTTGCTTTGGGTTGTGATGTTTATCACGTGACAGAAAGCAAATACCTCTGATACCCTGACTTCCTACTCTTCATCTGTCTCTAGTCCCTTTCTTCAAGGTCACTGTGACAATTATGCCATGACTTCAATATTATTCCCCGGCCATGGCGTATTTTCCTAACATATGACGTATGTGCTATTATTTCTTGTATGCTAGTGTTGTGGAATATCAGCTTAAGACGTGTTACATTCATCTATGTTGTGGAATTTTTGTTTAATGATGCAAAGGTGTGTTGCATTCTTTTACGCTGCATTTGTTTAACTCTGTAAAGCTGTGTTACTTTGCCTGCCTAAAACACCTGATTGGTCTATAAAGAGCTGAATGGTCAGTAGCTGGGCAGGAAAAAGGAGAGGCGGGGCTGGCAGGCAGAGAGAATAAATAGAAGGAGAAAAAGAGAGGTGGGGGGTGAGAAAAGGAGAAGGAAAGGAGGATGCAAGGGGTTGGCCACCAAGCCACACAGCCAGCCACAGAGTAAGAAAGAAGCAAAGATATATAAAATAAAGAAAGATTAAAAAGCGCAGAGGCAAAACGTAGTTAGAGAGAAACCGGCTAATTTAAATTAGAAAAGCTGGCTAGAAACAAGCCAAGCTAAGACTGGGGATTCATAAATAAGAATACACCTCCATGTATTTATTTGGGAGCTGGGCGTCAGACCCCAAAAGAGTTAAACAAGAAAATCATGCTAGTGTTAATTTTTTTTTTTACCTAAGGCGTGGTGTGTGCAATAAATCATAACTCCCGTTTTTATCACTGGCCGTGCGAGCCCTCTCTCATTTCGTACTTGTGTGCACATGGCACACCCATCCACACCGCCATCCTAAGGCATTGCGAGGCCACAGCTGCAGCAGGAGCACGGGGCTTCTGCTTCTGTGTGTCTCTTACGAGACGAGCCTGTGTTCTACTCATGTTCTGGCAAACAGCACGTTTGCCAGGTGTTTTATTCTCCTGGATGATCTCCGTGTGTGCATGCATCCCAGTTTCTGTCGACTGTACCTGGTGGAGTATATCCCCGTGTCACCGTCCCCCTTTCCTAAGGATAGCCCCGAGGGGGCTCCCATGTGCCTGACCACCATTCCATAGCTGTTTTATGCATGCTGTTTGATCCCAGCTAAACCGCAAAGCGGTTGTAAAGAACCGTGGCTTTCTCCTGTTGCTTCTATTGCTTTTCCATCACAGCCCGTGTGTATTTTGTGCTGTCTGGCGCTGAATGCCAAAGTAGAATTGACAGTGATTGCAAGGAGGGGTTGCCAGTGGGCTCCTTTAGGTTGTTTACTTGTGCCTGAATAGCTGTGGGGTCTTGAAAAAGTTACACATGGTCACCTTAAGCATCTCCTGCAGATATAAAAGGTAGAAAATGTCACCCGCCTTAGTGGCTGCTCTGTCAAACAAGTTGAGCAGTCCAGTATACCAAATGGTATATCACATGTATTTAATAATGACGCATAGCACAGGCTACCATGCATCCTGCCAGCTGCTTCAAGCTAGTCCTTTGTCCCTGCCCACTCTTCCTTAAGATAGTGTAAGCATTTGGGATGAAGGATTGTTCCAAATAATTCCTTGTATCCATTCATTGCCCAGCACTTTGTTTTCGGTAACTCACATTGCTGCTTTGAATTACGTTTGTTCTCTTTGAAATTGATGTTGAAAAATCCCAGTGCAATAGAAGAGTAAAGGGCATGGCCTGTAAGAGCAGACTGAGTCATGAGTGGGATTAGGTGCCCTTATTAAAAGGGATTAGTGATCAGGGCCCAGTGGCCCTGGCTTCTAATCTCGGCCCCATGAGAGGCTACGGCAGCAGGAGTGAAGTTTGAGTGTTACCTATTATTATTCTTTTAAAGCGGGTGAGTGTGAGTGGGTAGAGACAACCATGGGACAAAACGCGCACGAAAGGAGGAGACACAGACACGCGGCTCCCACGTGGGTGCGCTTTAATGGGGGAGGGGTAGCACAATAAGGGACAGGTGTGCAAGACACGAGACGATGGGGGGGGAGAGAGAGCGCGCGCGGCTTGAGGCAACTCTCGGTTTTAACGGTGAACGCAGGGGCGTCTGGGAGAAGTGTCCCGGCTTCCATAGTCCGGGGGAATTCTGGGAACTGTAGTTCTTCAGAAGAACAACACCTATGCTATAGGTCGAGGTAAAGGCCAGGCTAGATAAATTGGTTACACTCTGTCTCAAGAGGAAAAAGTGAAAAACAAAAGAGAAGTAGGTCTAGGGAGACAGCTTGTCATGTAGGCATGAGAACCTGAGCTCAGATCTATAGAACACATCTAAAACCGGCCACATCCATGAATCTGTTGTCCCAGTACTCCACCAGGGAGATGAGAGACGGCAGTGGCATTTCAATTGTATTTTAATAAGTAAAGCTTGTTTGAAGATCTGAGAGTAAAATGGTCCCACTGGTCAGCCTTACAGACCAGGTAATGGTGATACACACCTTTAATCCCAGTAGTCACAATGACACGCACCGTTAATCCCAACAGCCACACTAGTTGCCATAGAAACCGGGCGGTGGATGCCTTTAATCCTATTGGTGTGCGCCTTTTATCCCAGCCCTAGAGAGGAATATAAGACAAGGCGAGACTGCTCTCAGACACAGTCTCTTTCTGAGATTCCAGGAGGCAGGATCGCCATTTAGGACTAAGGTCGAGGTGAGAGCCAGTAGCTGGCTGTTTTGCTTTTCGGATCTTCAGGCTGAACCCCAATTTCTGACCCTGAGCTTTTATTAACTGTGCTTCAAGAGACAAAAAAGAATGCCTGGAAGTTTGCAAGCCTCCTAAGCTATTGTATGCATCAGGAAACAGGAAGCCCTCTCTTAAACGTGGTGGAAGGTGGAAGACTGAGATTCAAGGTTGTCCTCTGCCCTCCACATGCACCTGGTGATATGTGCATACCTGTACTCACACATGTGTCATACACATGAGAATTTTTTTAAAATGGGCTAAAGGTACAGCTCAGTGGTAGCATGTGCCTAGCATGTGCAAAAGCCCTGGGTTCAGCCCTCAGTTCTGAGGAAGAAAAACCAAACAGAACCATGAGTGAGGTGAGGTGAGTTCTGCTGCCCTCTTCCAAATCTTCCACCGGGTCAGGACACAGAGCTTCTCCCTGGAGGACACACAGCAGTGTGACACCACTTTGGAGCCAGAATGAGGCAGAATCCTACAACTCTAATGCCGCTGATACCTTGACTGTGGACTTCCCAGCCCCAAGAACAGTGAAAAGCAAATTGAGAGGGTCTATGAGGAGCCAGTCAGTGGTATTTTCATTTAGAAGCACAAGTGAATTAGGACAATGTTGACGACAAAGCTACAGTTCCTGGATAGAGTCTGAAAACCACGATCCTAGGTCTGCAGGCTAAAATATTGCGAACGTTACTTTATTCAAGAAGGTAGCATGTATTCATACACATTTGTAAGATACAGGGCAAGGTATTGTTTATTATTCATTCCATATTGAATAGAAACTTGTATCAAAAATTAAACCAGGAAGCAGCCGCTGACCCACGTTCGGTGTGTACGCTTACTAAACTTAGGCTGTTTATCATTCTCAACAAGTGGCTCAGGCATTCCAAGGGGTTGTTTCAATCCTTCTTTGTCCTCAAGAATTTATAAGGCAAGTCTGGATCCTGTAAAAGAGCGACAGTATTGTGAAGCAGCCCTTCTTGTTATTGTCCCAAGTTTGACCACCAGGCTTCTCTGTCTAATTAACTGCACTGTGTCACCATTCAGTCACAGTGATCTTCGCAATTCTCGAGCAAACACTTCAACTGGAAACTCTTGATCTGCATGCATATACTGCCCTTGGGCTTAGTATTTCTATCTTCTCCATGTGGCAGGAATGGGGTCGATTCTTTTCTACTTACTCATTACTTAAACAAAGAGTGTTCTTATTGTTAGTCCTCTGGATCACACGGACTGACAGACTAACTGTAAACCAGGTCAGAGTAGATAGAGTTTAACTATTTGTCTGATGGTGGTGGCTCACGCCTTTAATCCCAGCACTTGGGAGGCAGAGGCAGGCGGATCTCTGTGGGTTTGAGGACAGTTTTGATTTACGTAAGGACATCAATGGTAGCCAGATATATGTAGTAAGAAAGGAAGAAAGGGAGGAAGGGAGGGGAGGGAAGGAAGAAGAAAGAAAGGAAAAAGAAAAGAAACATTTGGGTGTGACGCTGGAATTATTTATGAACTTTTAATACACTGTTTACAAGATAAAACAAGGCAACCTGTTAACCCTTAAATGTGGCCTTTGTTTGGAAAGAGTAAGAGTTTGCTCATCCAAGAATTTGCACAAAGACAGAGAAAAATGATAATCCAAGATGGAGTGTGGCTAGCGCCCTGTGGAAAGGATGGAGTACCATCATCGAGAAGCAGTGCCCGGAGAAAAGAGGCGCTCAACTTAGTTAGAAATTGCCATAAAGCGGGGCTGGAGAGATGGCTCACAAGTTAAGAGCACTGGCTGCTCTTCCAGAGGTCCTGAGTTCAGTTCCCACAACCATCAATGGTGCCCTCTTCTGGCCTGTAGGCACACATGAAGGCAGAATTCTGTATTCATAATAAATAAATAAATCTTTAAAAAATAGTCATAAAACAAATAAAATCGTGAACTAGGCAGGGTGAGGGGCTCTTCGAAACGTGACAACAATGAGTGGAAAAGGGAAACTGGCAGCCTTTATTTTGACTTTCACCTTTTAAAAATCTTACTCTTCCAGATTAGAGAGCGCACGGTAAACCATTGGATATGCTGTGTGGATACACAGCAGTTTTGTAAATTCTTGTTATTCTCATCATAAGACTGGTATGGATCAGAAAAAATGAAAAATATTTAAGAACATTGAAAACTGAATTTTCACACAGGATTCGTGCATAATTGTGAAGAAATATCTAAATTGCTCTTACCAGATTATTCTCAAAGTTCTCAATTCTTTTCTTCATCAACCTGGAGGTTAGCCATAAGCTCCAGGTTGGCATATACTGCCACAAGTATGCCCCCAGCAAGACAGGATGTTCAGAGATCCAAACTTCCTTCAGATCGTTGGCCATGGAGATTAGCATCAGCCGGACACAGCGGCTCGTTGGCATCTTGTAAGACTGATCCATACATTTATTGGGCTGAAAGTCAAAGCAAAGCAAATGCTGAGGATTCCAAACCACCTCATGAGAATGTCCCCTAGGAAGGACGCAGAGGCCACCTAGCAGTGAGACTCTGTCAGGATGAGTCCTGTCAACTGGGAGTCTTCATAGGTGCTCCCGGAGGTTTACAAATTACAATATTTCAAAGAGCCTAGAAGAAGTCAGGCGTTCACCATATGAGATTGCACATGCTGAAGATGCTTTACTTTTAATGAAAGTTACCTCATAATAAAGTACCAATGCCTATTTAATTATCCTGTTTCCAGAAATATCAAATCACCAAGGTTTACATGAAGGCCTAACTAAGGCTGTATAGTCCGGAGGTAAAAGGACTAGCCAGACTGGTTAAGGTTTAATCCCCAGTATCATGCAACATAAAAATAACTCATATTTAACAAGTGGAATAATGGGGAAGAAATAGAAAAAGATAAAAGGACTTTCTTAATAAGAGTGATGGATCCACAAAGGTGAACCGTTTATAAGCAACCACTTGGCAAGGTCACTAACCATTGTTAAAGTGAGACACTGAAGTAATGTCAAGCAGCTTGAACACTTTTCTTAATGCTGTTGCTTTCTGCAAACAATTCATAAGTAGTTCTGAATAGGCACCTGACTTCCACAATAAAGCAAACGTAGCTAGCAAAGGATTCAATTTTTCCCTTCTAGATTTTTTACCTTTGTTAATTCTTCTGTTAGGGCATTCTTCACAATGTCAGACTGCACAGGCCCTGGGTAAACGTTGCAAAATGTTATTCCTGGATATTTCATGAGCTCACTTTGGAGAGCATTGAAAAAACCCTAAGGACCACAAAATAAGAACATAAGAAAAAAAAGGAAAGGATAAAGCAAAGAAATAAAAGAAATATAATATGCTATTAAAATACACGCTCTGTAGTGGCAGGTAGTACAGTGATGTAAGCATGTCAAGCTTTATGTACTCATTCATTCATTTTTTTTCATCTTGTAGTACTGATGACTGAATATGACCTTGTACACATTAGGCAAGGGCTCTATCACTTATATCTCTGGCACTTATTAAATGAAAATAATTCTGTTCTTTTTATTTATCTGTTTATATGGAGGTGTGGCATCCTAGAACACAGTATGGCAGTCAGAGGATGAACGGAGGCTGTTAAACGCCATGGCACTCCTGTGGCATAATCCTTTTGTACACTGTGAAGATGTTTTCCTCTCATTGGTTTAAGAAAGAGTCAACTGGCCACAGCTAGACAGAAAGAAGTTAGGAGAGAGAGCCAGACTATGAGAACACTGAGAAGTGGGGCGGAGTCACCAGTCGGATGCAAGAGATGAGCAAGTCATGCTGAAAAACATTTCTGCCACATGGTAGAACACAGAGAAGAAATATGGTTTAATTTAAGCTGTAGGTGCTAGTTAGCAACAAGCCTAAGCTATTGGCTTATTATATCTGTGAGGTTATTTGGGAGCCAGCTGGCGGGACAGCAAAGTCCACCTACAAGCCATCCTGCCGGCACCCTTTTCACAATTCGTCTGGAGTCCGTGGTCTAACTAAGCTGGCCAGACTAGCTCTGAACTTATTCGCAGCCCAGGCAGGTCTTAGATGCTCAAACCTCTGACTTCAGCCTCCCAGGTGCCTGGGATTATAGGCCTATGCCACTAAGCCTGACTCCGTCAAGGCATTTTTTTAAAGATTTATTTTTGTTAATTTTAATTGTGGGTAGGGTAAACAGTCTGAACCCACTTCTGGGTTTGAAAACTTACCAAACCCACCAATCCCTGCGCCCCAAACTCCACCAATTCCTGAGCTCAAAATCCCATCAATCTCTATCCTGAGCAGAGGCAGTCACCCTCTGTGTCTTTCTAAATTAATCTTTTGTATGAGGTTTGCTGTCACAGTGTGACATTGTGGTATTCCTTGGCTCCAAACTGCCAGGTAGCCTTTCCCTTCAGAGCTGGAGCTCTTCCACTGAGGAAACCTACTCCCTCCGGGCTGTAACACTTAACACCTGTGCGTGTGAATGAACACGCCTGCTTAAAAGAGGAGGGCTGATCCTCCAGAGCTAGAGTTACAGGCAATTGTGACCACCCAACTTGGGTGCTGGGAACCAACTTCAGGGTCTATGCAAGGGCAGTACTTGCTCCTAATGGCTGGGCCATCTCACCAGCCCCAGCCTGAAAATGGTCTCCAACAGACATCCCAGCAGTATTAATCATCCACTGTTTAGTGACTGTGGCTTTTGTCAGCGAGATTCTCAGAGCAGGCAAGGAAGGGGAGACTTCCCTAAAGACACCTGTTCGCCTTCCCTGCACCAACTCTCACCACTCACTCCAAAAGGAGTCTGTTGCTCATCACAGAATCCATGGCAGGAGCTCCTCTTCAACCCCCAAAAGGCCAAATGTGTGGATGTTTGGGCAAAAAAAAGGAGAAAACCAAGAATGAAACCACACAGTAATAGGCATAGAGAGATTCTGTTTCTCGGTTTATCTTACTATTTTATCCAGAAGAATTCATTTCTGAAGGGCATTAGCCCACTCCAGTATGTGACTCTGACAAGCTTTGTCCTCACAATTCTCTCTGCCTTGCTTAAAACAGAGTATATTCCCAAAGCCTGCCACCAAGGCCTATTCCCTTATTTGGCCACTTCCTTCTCCTGAGGCTGACTACCAAGGCCCAGCAATTGAAAGACCCCTTTGGCTCACCTAACTAACATGCCCAGTTAAAATTAAACACCTCATCCTCACACGGGGTTTCCCATTTTACCTTTATAAACCACCTACTTTCTATGGGCCACGTCTGTCTCCCCTCCATCCAGAGACTGTCCTTTGTCCCTCCAAGACAAATACCCATCTCCCTTTCCTTTGTCCCCGTCCCCTTCTCCCTCATCCCCCATCTCCTTTACTACCACATCTTAGCCCCTTCTAACACAGACCTCCTTTTTTTTTTATCTCTTAAAAACCACACTGGCAAGGTCATTTGATGCTGTTTTTCTGCCTGAATTTTTCTTCCCCACTTAATAGAGGATCTCTCTATGAAAGCAGGCGTTTGGGTGAGGTTTGTGGCTAATCTGGGGTCTGGGAGGACACCCCTACTGTTCAGAGGGTGGTCTACTTCAATTTTATACTAGCCAATGACTAGTATAGGACTAGTCGCAATATGATGTGACCACTACTGCAGGACCTTCTGAGCACCAAGATAAGTCTTCTGCACTCAAAGATATAGGCCATTTCCAAACCAATAGAAAGAAACGGATATTTGCCTCCCCTTAGTTTTTTTCTTTAATTAGGAAATACTCCTGCATTGTTTTAAAGACTTGTTGGTGGCTCACACTTGTTATCCCTCAGGAGAAAGGGATCTGATGTTCAAAGCCATCCTCAACAAAGAAAGGAGTTGGAGGCCAGCGTGTGCCACGCGAGACTGGCAGCAAAACAAAACAAAGACAAATGAAGCAGTACTGATGACAACCTTAAAAAGCAAAATCAGAATCCATTGTACACAATCTAACAACATTAAGTATTTGTCGGCTCTTAAGTAGTGACTCCGAACTAGCACAGAAGTGATGGGGTTCCTGCTGAAAGACTGGCCGATGTATAGGGGTTTCCTGTGGGACTAAAACCTATTTTGGAGGGAAGCTGCTTCAGATGCAGAATGTTTGAAAGAAGGTGAAACAATGTTCTAAAGGGAAATGAAATAGCCCATCCTACAGCCATGCTCTTAAATTTAGAAAGTAAACAACTCAAACTCACTTCAGGAAGTCCCTGAAACTGACCAGATTCACTAGGCCCCTCCCACCCTAAGCGTATATCAGCAGTCAGGACTGTTGGGAGTCACTCTCAGACAAGCTGAACTGACTGTAAGAAGCAGACAAGCCAAGCTAAGAAACTCTCAGGCCAACTGAACTACCTGGAGAGGAAACTCGCCAGCCTGCTGAGCTGCCTGCAGGTTGTGTAGTGGGCTCCAGGGTCCCCACTTTTGTGAGCTGTCACCCACGCTGAGATGGACGTTAGGGGTGCAACTGCCTTTGAGTCATTTCTGCTATGGTAAGTAACTCCTCACGCACAATCCTGTCAGTAATTCCAATAGAACTCATTGGCTCACCAAGTTGGACTTCAATAGTATCCACACTTTGGTCTTTCATCTGTTCCCTACTTGGGGTGGGCGGATGTTGTCCATGTCTTCCCAGAAATAGTGTCACACAACAAAATCCACACAGTGCCTACCTCAGAGAGGGTCCAAAACAAAATGCCTGGTAAAGGAATGAAAAAGTCCTGTACCTTTAATATTTTCACAGGGAGGACCAAGCAACCAACACAGACACTGAATCCTCTCCTGGTATATCATGGACACAGGGAGGGAGAGCTGTTGGTTAAGAGCACTTGTTGCTCTTGTAGGTCTCCCCAGCACCTGTGGTAGCTTATGGCGGTCTGTAACTCCAGTTCCAGGGAATCCAATGCCCTCTTCTGGTTTCCACGGGCACTGCATGCATGTGGTGCATAGACGCAAATTAAAAATAAATACTTTCTTTAAAAAAAAAAGTTCTAGCCGGGCGATGGTTGGCGCATGCCTTTAATCCCAGCACTCAGAAGGCAGAGGCAGGCGGATCTCTGTGAGTTCGAGACCAGCCTGGTCTAGTTCCAGGACAGGTTCCAAAACCACAGAGAAACCCTGTCTTGAAAAAAAAAAAAAAAAGAAAGAAAGAAAAAAGTTCTAGTCTGCAGTCACGATCCAGAGCAAGCAACAGATGTGATTGCCTTGCTGAAAAAGATACCGAGCCACGAGGCTAACATAAACAAGAACAATGGGCTAATATAAAAGTTAATAAGAAATCTGAGCTGCTAGGCCAGTAAGTTTATAACTAAAATAAATGTTCACTGTAACTTCTAGAACTATGAGAAGGAAATGTATTCTTTAAAAAGGCCTCTGGGGACACGGTGGTGCACACATGTAAGCCCAGCTCTTGGGTGATAAAGGCAGGTTTGAGAGCTCAGGATCAGTCTGCCCTACAAGAGACAGTCCCAGAATAAAATAAAGGCCTCCAAGTCTCAGCATTCAGCTACCGAACGACTGCTATACCTGCCCACATTGGGTCAGAGGATCCAACTCAACAAAAGAGAGATCCTCAGAGGGCAGGCTGGACAGCTCCCCTGTGTTTTATTGACAGTGTCCTGCATGTCTCTTGAGACCAAGTGCCAACAGATGGGGCCCGTCCTCTACTGCATCTGTCTCTATGGGAGGTTGGTTGACAACCCCTCGCAAAATCTGAAGAAAGCATTCGGGCTGCAGCCCTTCGTCACTCTACGCTGTCTGTTCCGTATGGCAGAGTGAGTCCTCCTCAACCATAACTTCAGTTTCCGTGAAAGCCTGGTGACCTGCGCCACCGTCTCTCATTAAGCTGGTGTAGAATGTGCCACTGAAACTCTCCTTCCCAAACACGAGCCATACGTTCTGTGTTGCCACACTATCAGGCTGAGTTTACTATTTCTTCACATTTACTCTCAAGCCAAAATTAAAATTCACTCCGTTCTGCTATTTAAGCCCGGTCAGATATATAACACAGCTCAAGCTGAGTCACTGCCCTGATCAGATTCTCCCCACAGAAACCATAAGAAATAGATTTAATTCTATTTCTTATGGAGCCCAAGGCGATGTCCCCAGTTAGTCCCTTGGGAAGCTGAGGATAGGGAACCTGAAATGACCCTATCCTATAGCCATACTGATGAATATCTTGCATATCACCATAGAACCTTCATCTAGCGATGGATGGAGATAGAGACAGAGACCCACACTGGAGCACTGGACTGAGCTCCCAAGGTCCCAATGAGGAGCGGATGGAGGGAGAACACGAGCAAGGATGTCAGGACCACGAGGGGTGCACCCTCCCACTGAGACAGTGGGGCTGATCTATTGGGAGCTCACCAAGGCCAACTGGACTGTGACTGAAAAAGCATGGGATAAAACCGGACTCTCTGAACATGGCGAACAATGA
>NW_026067963.1:4262496-4447909 GCF_014885135.2 Alexandromys fortis
GGGAGAAGGCAGAAACTTTTTTTTTCTCCTTTTCTCAATAAAAAAATAAAAAAATTAAAAAAAAAAAGAAAGAAACCATAAGAAATAGAGTCACATGTTGCCCAATAGAGACGGGCCCAGGCCTGATGTGCGCAAGTACCAACGTCTGACGTGCTTGCGCAAGGAGAGAAGGGGACATAAAGACAAGGAAAGGGGGAGGAAAAGAAGTCACAGACATGGGACAACAAAACCAGATCCTGAAACACGTGCGGAGGGAAGAAGTGGTGGAGCCTGGAGGAGGTGGTAGGGGCTGGAGCAGGGTGACAGGTGAGGTGCTGAGTAGATTGTACTAAGGAAAGAACTCGGGTCTCAGCTCTGCATCCCCAGGGTCTGGCACCAGGTATGCTGTAACACAGGTGCCCAAACCCAATCTGTTGATGAGTTCTAAGTAGGATAGACTGCTGGGCCGTTTCTGTTATCAAAGAAGAGAAGTCAAGTTCTCTTGTTTCCATTTCACGTTTAAGGCTCAGGTCCACTCAGCACATTTACCGAAAGACGTTTGCCCCATACACGCACAGAGGACAGTCTGCTCGGATAAGTTTGGTCTGCCTTACCCGAAGGGCATGCTTGCTGGCACAGTACCCACTGGAAAGGGCCACAGACGCAATTCCTGAAATGCTGTTCACAGTGACGATCTTCCCTTGTTTCCTCTCTACCATGTGAGGCAGAACACACTTGGTCAAGGACACGGTCCCTATGTAGTTCAGGTTTATCAGCTCCTTGAAGACATCCAGGTTAGTTTCGAGAACTAAGGAACGTTGGGATCTTCCACCGTTGTTGACCAGAATGTCAATCTAAAAATCAGAAAATGGGTACTTAAAGACAGTCTAAGAAAATGATTGCTCGTATTGGTAACTTGAAGAGTAAATGGGACAGTGATGTGGTTCTAGTAGCAGATAATAATAATAATAATAATAATAATAATAATAATAATATGAGCAAAGTCAGGTGTATCCCAGCACTTGGTAGGCAGAAGTAGGTAGATCTCTGAGTTCAAGGCCAGCCCGGTCTACATAGTGAGATCTAGAACAGAGCTACAGCAAGCCTGTCCCAGAGAGACAGAGAGAGAGAGAGAGAGAGAGAAAGAGAGAGAGAGAGAGAGAGAGAGAGAGAGATGAAGGGAGGGAGAGAGGGAGAGAAGAAAGGAGGGGAAAAGAAGGAAGGAAAGGAAGAAAGGAAGGAAGGAGAATTCACCTACAGAATCTCTATTTGATGTAAAGTAACAAGTATCAGAAAAAAGAAAAGCATCAGCAGATGTTAACTTCTCTCCTTCTTCTTGAAGAGATTAGTGCTTGGAAAGGGATGAGAACTAACAAGCTGAAATCCAGCAGTCAACTGCTAAGAAGCTAAGTTGTAGCCCGACCTCACTGCACGGGCTCTGCATCTCTCTCCCTTTGAAGGGGATCCACAGCTGGGAATCTCTTTGACAGATAAAGAACACCATCCATGCTTCACCGATCTAAAATGCAACTTACTTTACCAAACTCCTGCAGAACGGCTTTGGTGGCTGCCTCGTGGGAACTTGTGTCGGTCAGGTCAAGGGGCAAAACCAGGATATCTTTTTCTTTTAAATTGCTGTTCTCTAAAAAAAAAAAAAAAAAAAAAAAAAAAGGCACATGAGCCATAAGTAAGCCATCCCACAGTTCCACGGAACTCAACTTTCCAGTTCCATTTAACCTCTGCCCTACAAAAAGGCGGCAACGAACTCACTTGAGGCGACTCTGCCAAAGCGTCCCTGCCCAGGAGACGGTATGCAAGGCTGTCCAGCTAGCGCTCTGGCTGTCTGAAGGCAGAACACTGTGCTTCCCCTTCACTACGCACAGGGGAACTTCACAGAGAACGAGCTGAAAGCGACAGCATAGCTACAGCCCCAGCACTCGGGAGGCAGAGGGAGGACGGCAGAAACGAGTTGATTCTGGTTTACGTCGCAAGTTTCAGATGAGCAAAGATGATATGGCCAGCCCTTGTCTCAAAAAAACAAAACAAACGAGAAACAAACAAGCAAAAGAGATATTCTACTACTAGCTAGGAACAGAGGAGACTCAACCAATCCCACGCAGTAGTCTACAACGACAAGGTACTCGGCATGGAGCCAGGTAGACTGGGATCTTGAGGCCGCACAGGCTGCACATCAGAAAGAAAAAAACAGCTCCACCCACAAAAAGAGGAGGAGAAATTATACAACAGCTTTGTTTTGTTTGGATTTTTTATGAGTATTTGCAATAGACTTGTCAAGTTTAGTTGATCATGCATACATTTAAAACCCCAGTTTAGGGTTGGAGAGATGGCTCGGTACTAAGAGTGATTTGAACTGTGGAGGGCTGTTCACTCAAGAAGTTTCAGAGGAGAAGAATTTAAGTATGTTGCCTACAGATTGCTCTTGTGATATTTTGATGAAGAAAGTGGCTGCGTTTTACCCTTGTCGGAGGAATATGCCTGAGGTTAAAGAGAAAAATCTTGGCTTAATTCCCTTGGCAGAGGAAATTTCAAAACAGCCTATTATAGACTGTCACGTGGTTACTGGAGTTCATCTTTATAAAGATTTATAACGAAAAGGAGCAAGCTGATCAGGGTAAATTACAAAATGTAAATTTTGTGGAGAAAAAGGTATCAGGAAGTAGAATGAAGCAAAGTCCTGTGTTCAAGGAGATAAATGGTTAAGAAAGGGAATACAAGGAATGCTGACCTCTAGGTGGGTGGCAAGAGCCCACCCAGCTAAGTTTCCAGCTTGACAGGGAACTAAAGAAAAGCTTAGAGCTGGAAGTGGCAGGGCACACCTTTAATTCTAGCACTGGGGAGGCAGAGGCAGGTGGATCTCTAAGTTTGAGGCCAGCCTTGTCTACAGAGCAAGTTTCAAGACAGCCAAGCTTAGGAAATGAAGGGCAAAAAGTTGATAAAGGTGTAGTTAAACAAGGGGGGGGGGGACATGTCCCAGTCCCAGTAAGCAGCAGAACTTGGCGGCTTCAGCCATGTGGTTCTGGCTTTACAGTTAAGGTTAGAAGAAACAGGTTATGGAGTTCACATCCATGCCTAAGGAAAGCCTCTGAGGTGAGGCCATGTGTCAGGGGTATCCCTGAACGGAGGGCCATTGCATGAAGCTGTGGAGTTGAGGCCTGGATTACCTTGGGCAACCCAAGTTGTTAGAGACGCTAAAATCATGGGATGCCTGCCAAGAAGAGCTGCTAATGGGGGGGGGGGGGGGGCGGTGGAACCCGCCGTAGGAAAAGTTCTCTACACCTTCGAATTTGCAATTCGATGTGATTATCACCTTAAGGCTTGGTAAAAAGAGGCCTTATCCTCTGTGCTCGAAGTATGTGATCTGCTTTTTTTTAATTCTTATAAAATAAAAAAAGCATTTTTTATTTTATTTTTACACGTGATTACAGTTAAGATATTGCATGAATATTGCAGAAGAGACTTGCTGGAGAATCTCCTTCAGCCAATATCCTTTGAGAAGCTGGACCAGGTTGGGCATTAAAACCTTGTTTTTCATTTAGACAAAAAAGGGGAGGTAATGTGGGATGCCCCTCTGTAAGTTGTGATACTACCATTGGTTAATATAGAAGCTACTTTGGACCTATTGCAGTGCAGAATAGGGCAAGGCGTGAATTCTAAGCAGATAGAGGAGGAGAGAGTAGGCGGAGTCAAAGAGATGTCATGTAGCTGCCAGAGGAGAAAGACGCGTGTGAGCCGGTACCAGTAAACCATGAGCCTCGTGGTAAAATATAAAATAATAGAAATTGGTTAATTTAAGATGTAAGAGATAGCTAAAAATACACTTAAGCTACTGGCCAAACAGTATTGCAATTAATATAGTTTCTGTGTGATTATTTCAGGTCTGAGTGTCCAGGAAACAAATGAGCAGTCTCCATCGACAGAGACTTTGAACTATGTTCTTTAAAACATTGTTGAGACTGTGATAGATTACAGGGACTTTTGAAGTTGGAGTAAATGCATTTTGCATTATGATACTATTATAAGCTTTTGGGGCCAAGGAAGGAAAGTGGTAGTTTAAATGCAATTGGCCCTTATAAGCTCATGGGGCGTGACACTATTAGTAGGTGTGGCTTTGTTGGAGTGGGTATAACCTTGTGGGAAGAAGTGTGTCACTGTGGATGCAGGCTTTGAGGTTTTCTATGCTCAGGATACTTCCCAGTGTCTCAGTTCAACCTCCTGTTGCCTGCAAGACGTAGAACTCTCAGCTACTTCTCCAGCACCACATCTGCCTGCACAAGGCCATGCTCCCCACCATGATGATAATGGACCAAACCTGTGAAACCGTAAGTGAGCCACTCCAATTAAATGTTTCCCTTCATAAGAGGTGCTGTGGTCATGGTGTCTCTTCACAACAATAGAAACCCTAAGACAGGAACATATTGATCCTTTCTATTTCTGGTCACCGGTGGAACAATTGAAATGAATTATTCTGAACTTTAACTTTAATGTAAAATAATAAGTATCACTAAGAAAAACAACCAAGTACATAGAATGTGAGAGGAACAGAAGTCTTGTGGGCAAAGAGATAAAAGAACATGGGACTTTTTAAAAGATGTTAAGGCTTGCACCAGAAACCACACAAAGGAAAAGGGGCCAATGGTCCTCACACCAGCTCAGCTCAGCTGACATGATTTATCCTCTTTGCTAGAGCGGGCCTTACAAGTCACAGAGGTAGAGGACCAATGACCATTAAATTAAAAAAGCATAGAACACGGGTTTTTGAAAGCAACTTCATGAAAACAACCTTGTGACTTTATCGAGAGTCGGGGCAAAGAACTCTTATCACTGCATAAATGCAGTCAACAAAATGAAAGACAGATAATGAAAGTAACAGACAGAGATTACACACACACAGAGGTACACACAGAGACACACACATTTAAGACTATATTAAAGTACTAAATGCTAAACACTCTCTAAGGTTACTATTACAGTGAACGTAACTTCACGAAAACTCAAGTCAATGAAGATATTAACAGTGTCATCCATTGTGTGAATATAGAAAGTATTACCTCAGGTTCAGTTTTAAACCTTATTTCTTTCCTTTCTTTTCGTTCATCATCCTAACACGTGCACATACGGGCGCGCGCACACACACTCATGACTTTAATATCTGACATAAATCAAAAGAACAGGGATTGTTCCTAACTACATCTCATTAGAGCCTCTTCTCCTAAAGCAAAGATGCAAGTTATTTGATCATTAAAATCCACCAGTACTTGAGAACCGGTGTTTACTTGCCCCTCAATATCAAAAGAGGGGGACAGAGCAGCTGGCAAGGAGGTGAGAGAAGAGAAGGTGGAGCAGTGTGAGAAGCCCAGGAGTCAGCGCGAGCTGCACAGGACAGTCCCACCTCCCCTCACTTCTAGGATGCACGGCTGCTGTGGGGAATTGACTCACCCAGGCACCTTCTCTTCACCCGCTCCAGCTCCTGCACCCTGCGGGCTGACAGCACCAGCGACCCCCCGAGTTTAGATAACTGGAGAGCCAGCTCCTCACCAATGCCACTGGATGCTCCCGTCACCCACACCACCATGTCAGTCAGCTCCCATTCTGTGGAGGAAGAAGGAGGGTTACAGTATGTGATGGAAGACACCCCTACACCAACGAGCAGTAAAACATGAACGGAATAAGTAAACTTTAAAAAATACCACTACTAAATATGAAGGTCTAGTAAGTACGGCATAAAATTTCCAATGTCCTGGGTGGGGGATTGACTCAGCTATAAGAATGCTTGCCTCGAGTACACAAAGTCTGGGAACAGTCTTGAACAACTCCATGAACCAGGCACGGTGGTGTATGTCTGTCATCCCAGCACTTTGAAGATAGAGTCAGGAGGATACAAAGTTCAAGGCCTGACTTACCTGGCTACATAGACAGTTGGAGCAAGCTGATTATGAAGAGAACTTGTCTCAAACAAACAAACAAAATAAATAGGTAAATAAATAGAATTCAAGTAGTATAAGAAAACATCTTCTACCACAATTTTCTGCTGAGGGAGCAAGCAGTCTCTGCTTACAGTCTTCATAAAAATCATGAATATAATATACAGCATGTCACCCACACGACATGCTGTATATTTTGGAATCTGGGTAAATTTATGAGCATCGATTTGTAGCTAAGCCTCATAGCTACACAGTGCTACTATCAGACCCAATTAACCTACTTATTTGACAAAGAAAATTCAGGCTACTGACTTTACACTCGTTGCTTTCTCTACTAAATGGGAGATTCGGATAAATGATTCTGACGTTCCAGCCCACTGTTTAGGTTTCTAATTCTAATTTCTGAAGCGAAAGCACAGATGAGGCCCTCGGAAATACCACACGCTGCTCAAGAGTATGATAGAGTCGTCTTGGGTTTCTGTTGTTGCTGTTGTCGTTTAGACAGTATCCTACTATGCTTGCCTGAAACACGTACTTCATCCTCCTGCCCCACATCTTAAGTGCCAGGGTCACGGCAGCATTAATACCTTGCTCCGGTTCTCTTCCTGGATTTAATTTTCTTAATTTCATCATCATTATTAGTACTGTGCATGCATGCACAGGGCAGGCATGTGTGCACTTCTTGTGCACATGGAGGCGGCCAGGAGACAATTTGAGAAGCCAGTTCTTTTCTTCCAACCTTTTGTGACTTCTAGGGTGGAACTCAGGTCACCAAGCTTATGCAGCAAGCGGCTTTAACTGCCAACCTCATTGTTGTGGGGTGGTCAGCAGAGAAGACCGCTCGGATGTGGGTTTAAGTCTATAGAAAGCTGCCCGACAACCTACTTGGTGCTCAGGTGCCCACTGTAGCACTGAGCCTTTCTCAGGGTGAGCTTTGAAGCACAGAAACCATGTCCTGGGTTGACATACTTCACTCAACAAGAACAGTTAGCCAGCAGGAGAAATACATACAGAAGCCAAAAAGCAAGGTTAGGACATTTAGAGATTTTCCCAGACTATGGACTTTGATGGAGTAGGTCTTTGTTTTCATTTTTGACAGGTGGTTCTGTCTCCAGATTTAATTCAATATTTTCTTTCCTCTTTTAATTTTTTTGTTGTGTTTTTTGTTTTTCGAGGCAGGGTGTCTCTGTGTAATTGCCCTGGCTGTCCTGGAACTCACTCTGTAGACCAAGCTAGCCTCAGACTCACAGAGATCCACCTGCCTCTGCCTCCTTAGTGCTAGGATTAAAGGCATGGGCTACTACTGCCTGGTTTAATGCAATATTTTCTTAAAAATTGCTAATTCTCCCCAGGCATGGTGGCACATACCTTTAATCCCAGCTCTCTGAAGGCAGAAACAGGTGGATCTCTATGAGTTCAAGCCCAGTCTGGTCTACAAAGCAAGTTCCAGGGAAGCTAGAGTTATGTAGAGACCCTTTCCCAAGTCTCTCTATCATACCAGAGAAAGGTGCTTATTCTTGCCAGGGATGGAGCTGCTTGCCTGGAATTCCTGGAGACAGGAGAATCAGGAGCTTAAGATCAGCCTCACCTACATAATGAGTTCAAGGCCAGTTAGAGTTATGTGAGACTCAGTCTCAGAAATGAGTCAACAAACAATACTGTTAGTGGCTTTTAGCTCTTGCTTGCTGTGGGAAAACAACTTTTGCTCGCTGCTCAATATGCATTTGGATGCTGTCAACAATTTTACATTTCAGATAGAATCCAACGTGTTTATTTTATACAATTGTATAATTTATAAGCTGATTTTACTTCAATCTTCAGACACAAACACCCCCAGGCAGCTAACGGGAGTGAACCCGGCACACATCCCATCGGCCTAAACAGTGATCAGGGGAGAGGGAATCACGATTAAAAGAAGTTAATATCGGGGCTCCCGCCCTCGAAACTGAGACAGCCTACAGGCGGCAGCCATGTCTCTTCCTGTTTTTGCAACAGTGAACCTGCAAGCACACTGCAGTTGTGTTTGGCAGTACTGCACCTGTTAGAGCCCAAGAAATGCAGCCTCAGAAATAAAACAGCATGATGTCTGCCAGAGTTTGGGAAGGACACGAAATGCTGTCCCTCTCTTTACTTTTCAGTCTCCAGGACCCAGTTTTCACCAGATCCTGCCCTGCAGACTGAATGAATACACTAGCTGAGTGACCAGCTACTTCAAAGCGCCATCCCTGCTGCTCTGCGTACTTGTCACGGTGGACAGTGGAATCCCACTTAGTCCTTTAAGGATCAATAGCCTGCCTCGGGCACGCTTTAAGTTTCTCCGTCAGTATCTCTAACTGACAAGCAATACGAATGGTGCCCACGTTATAAGAATTGTTCCAAAGGTCGGGGGCCGTTTGTGAAGTATTGAGCACATTGCACACCTGACACAACACACACCATCTGTGAACTATATATCTAGGCATGTGAACCATGCATTAAGCGAATATCAAGCACGGAGCAAGGCACAAACTAAAATAGAGCAGGTGAAATGCACCTTAGTTTGCTCAGAGTGATCTCCCTCCTGGCCAAGCCCCAGCTCAGGGCTCTCTGTTGTGACTCTTTCATAGCAGTGAGGTAAGTGGGTGAGTCAGACCGAATTTCCTTTCAGTGCGTCGGGAGAGTAAAAGGGCACAGATAAACATGTTCTGGTTGCACAGACACTAGGTCTCTTATAAAGCTGGGGACACATTCTGCTCTCCACTATGTCCTTCCTGATAGGGTCCCAGGATCCCTGGGATCCTACTGAAGAAGTGTGTGTCCTACGGGCATCAGAGGTTTGCAAGCGCTCTTTTGGAGTTTGACGTTTTCTCTCCTACTCTCATAGTACCAACCATGAACCAAGACAAGCGACAGAGTGAGAACTGCCTATTTAGCCACTGCCGCTTCCTCCCGGGCCCTCAGCCCTTGAGCAAGGCTTAACTTGGCCACAGGGGCTCCGTGTGTTCCTCCGCCACTTCTAGCAAGGGCTCTCACTCGGAGCCCGGGCCATCGCAGCTGCTCACCTGGGCGTCGCCCTTGCCACTCGGCCCATAGCAACGTCAGGTCGGCATCCGCCCGCAGAAAGCGCACGAGCTGCACCAGAGACAAGATCAGCGCGCATAGTGCCAGCAGCCAGAGCAGCAGTTCCCAGCTCATCTCTGTCCCCGCCGGTCCTGCTCTGCAGTGAGCGGAAGACCGTCGACGCGCGACTCCTACGCCACCGACCACAACCCGAGGCTCCGCCCAGAGAGTCCCTGAAGGCGGGACTCCCGGGTGGCGTCCTGGGCTGTGACTCCGGTGTCCGGGGAAATACGCACGCGTCCCGGTTCTGGGAGTCATGGGCGTCCCTACTGCGTGTGGGACCGCCGAAGTGTTGCAACAGAAACAGAAGGCATGGGAGACTTAATTACTTGGCCACACCGCTGTTGGTAGAGCAGTCAACAAGATTTGTGAGGGCATGAATAAGTCTTTAACAGCTGGTTTTAGGACGTCCTTTCAAGGTTTTGGGTGTGATGTGGAGGGAAACAAACATTCTAACTTTGAAACACACACACACACACACACACACACACACACACACCTCCCTCGCCCCACGCTGAGAATTGAGCCCAGATTCTTCTGCATGCTGGACAAGCTCTCAACCGCAGGGCCAAACCCTCACGCTCTCACCTCCTTTCCTAATCTGCTTTTCTCTTTTCATCTGTGTGAACTGGGATAAGCAAACTTCGAAACACGCCAGCAGTTAAACTAGCAGCTGAACTGGGTTGCCCTCATCGATGGTCAGCTTATATTTAGAAAAGCATTACAAATGGCACATACTTGGCCAAAGGTTGGTTAGCATGGCCTAGCCAAATCAGAGCATAAACGTAATCGGACTGGAAGGCAATTGTTGGTGAGCTCCGGGAGCTGAGCTCACAGGTTGGCGCCCTTGGCACCCTATATAAATGATCTCATCCCATTATCTGTACTCTCGTGGGAAGGACTGAATGAGAAAAAGCCTGTGGGGTTACAGCTTCTGTGTGTAATAATTGTGTTTGTTATTTCTTTTGTGTCGTTGGTGTTCTTTTTATGAACTGTCGCTTATTTCTTTGATTGAGATGACAGGGACTGCTTATCAAGTTCTACAGTTTGCACCTGTAGAATGATCTAGGCAGTAAATGTTTAAATTAGTGTGGATCAGAAATTGCTTTTCGGTCTAGTTCAAGGTACGTGTCAGCTAAACTCCGACCTTGTGGGACCGCTTACCACAACTGACATTTGGAATAATATTGGTCAAGGAACTGCTCTAGTTGGCATGTCGCCTGGGTCATGTGAATTTTATTTTCTTACATAACGTTTATAGTAAGACGTCTTAAAACACCACACGGGGTCTCGTGATAAGCCTTTAATCGAATGTTTCGCCCTCTGTAAAACTGAAAGGACGGAGGTGGATCTAGTGTTCCCACACCAGCTGGAGAAGCCAAGTTCTGGGTCACAACCCCCAGCTGTGGGGAGGAGGAACGGGGGGGGGGGGAGTATGTCCTCTTCACTGCCCACCCCTCGGATGAGACTGTGTGCATGCTGAGTGGCAAAGCAGATCTTTGAAAATGTTTTGACTTTTCAAAGTAAAAGAGTTGGCTGCGCTGTTAACAGCGCTTGTTGCTCTTGCAGAGTACCTGGGTGCAATTCCCAACACCCACATGGTGACTCACCACTCTCTGTAACTCCTGTCCCAGGGGATCCAATGACCACTTTTGACTGTTATGCCCAGATCATGGAGTCCGCCCCCCCCCCAACCAACTAGGAGACCGAGTTCTGTATGTAAAAGCAACGAGCCTTTATTCTTACACAAGTTTGCAAACTCGGTCTCTCCGTGTATCAAACGTATTGGAGTGATCGGAGAGAGTCCAGGGCTCAGTTAGAGTTAGGTTTTTATAGTAGCAAAGGTGGGGGTGAGAGATTTCTAAGGCTTAGGACCCCTGATTGGTGTTGGGCCCTTCCCCCTGGGATGTCAGTTTATTCCCTGCTGACCTTTGCTAGCAAGTACATCTTGCACCTCCTGGCCTAACTGCAAGCTCCTTGTTCCCCTTAGTCGTTTACTGATTAAGACTGTCAATAACATGAACTTCCGAACCCTGGGTTTTTCCACAGTCCCACAAGCCGGTGTATATATAGACCACGTTTGCCCTTCAATAAACAGCATTCTCTTAGCACAAATGACCCGCATATGGTGTTTCTCTAAGTCCTCAACTCCTCCTTCACTCCTTGGGACTGCGATAGTCCTGGTAGTCCTGGTAGTGTTGGCGGTGCTTGTAGTGCTGTTGCTACAGATTGGCTGACATTTGTCTAGGGATATCCTGGTGAGCATGAGTTCAAAGGGTGAGATGAAAAGAGGGCTTTTGGTGGAGAGCCCTAAGCCTAAGAAGGGCCAGAGGCAAAAGTTTTACCCAGTTGAGGTGAAGCTCCTGTGACAGATTAACAAGAACATTTTTTTAAGGAGCAGTTAGTTCGTTCTACCTTCCCTGAAGACTGAGGGTGGTATGGGATATGAAAATCTCAAGGAATGTTAGGAGCCTTAGATAAAGTTTGAGAGATCTGGGAAGTAAACTCTGGGCTGTTTTCCAACTGATTCCAAACCGGGGGATGATTTCTTGGAGAACATCGGAAATGGTCTGGGCCCTCTTGTTAGTGGTGAGAAATGCTTCGGTGCACTCAGACATGGTGTCCACCAAAATCAGGAGATGTTTAACTCATCTGACTGTGGGCATATGAGTAAAATCCAGCTGCAAGTCAGTCAGTTCCTGGGATCTGACTTTTGACAGATTTTACAAGAGGCAGTGATAGCTTTTAAGAACTCTAAGTCCTCAGGGGTGGGGTGGAGGTGAGCCTTGACAAAATGAAATAGAGCTTTGCTATTAGGATGAAAGAGCTGATGTAGGTAGAACAGAATTTACTGGGTGTCAGGGGGTGTCTGCGAGAATGTGGGCTGTACTGTATGAACCCCCTGAGGTGATTGAGGTAGGTTTGGGCTCTGGAATGCTGCTGTCCTAGCTGCTTGGTCAGCCTGATTATTTCCCTTGGGAATAATGGAACTGTCTGTCTAATAAGACAACAGTGAATAATTCCTATAGCTTTGGAGAGATGGGAGGCTTTTAACAGGGCAACAATGTAACCTGAGTTAGTTATGGATCTTCCTTTCATCGTAAGAAGCCCACATTCCTTCCAGATAGCTGCGTGGGACAGGAGGATATGAAAGGTGTAGAAGGTGTGGTGGGCTGCGTTCCCAGCGCCCGGCCACCCACATGGCTAGCTTTACACCCAAAGGAACAACACACAAATTGTATTCTTTTAAACACTGCTTGGCCCATTAGCTTTACCCTCTTATTGGCTAATTCTCACATCTTGATTAACCCATTTCTAATAATGTGTGTTGCACCACGAGGTGATGGCTTACTGGAAGGATCTTATCCTGTGTCCATCTTGGAGAGGAGAGCTATAGCGTCTGCCTTACTTCCCTTCTTCCCAGCATTTTGTTCGGTCTACTCTGCCTATCTAAATTCTGCCCTATCAGGCCAAGCAGGTTTTTTTTTTATTAATTAACCAATGAAAGCAACAGATAGACAGATGACTCTCCTCCATCAGAAAGGCATATTTGGAGTCTGTGTAAATATTTAAAGATTGTCCCTTTGCTGACTGGAAGGCACAGGTAAGGACTATTAACTGAGCCTGCTGATTAGTGGTATAGGCAGGGAGTGCCTGTGCCTCCACTACCCCAGTATCTGACCGTATGGCATAGCCTGCTCTACGGGTCCCAGCACATAAAAAGGAGCTGCCATCTGTGTACCAGGAATAAGTGGTCTGGGATGGTTTGCCCTGAGGGGTGGGGCAGTAGATCCTCTAAGGTTTCTGGGAATAATTAATGTTAGGTTGAGGTAGATTTGAGATATTAAGAAGTGGGCAATGTTGGAAAGTGAGTGTGGCACCTTCTTCTAGTGTCACCTGAAGGGAAAGAACTCAGGAAGGGGGTAAGGTTTGTGAGCTTTTGTAAGTTAAGAGGTGGAACAGATTGTGATGGGAGAAGACAGTAGTGCACCCAAAAGTTAGTTTCTTTGACTCACGAATAAGAAGCTCAGCGGTCACTAAAGCACATATGCAGGGTGCCCAGCCCTGAGTGGCAAGGTCCAGATTCTTTGACAGGTAGCTACAGGTGCAAAGAAAGGTCCCAGCTGATGTCCTAGGAACCCAAGGGCATATCCCTCCTTCTCTGATACATAGAGGGAGAAAGGATGAGTTAAATCTAGGAGATGAAGATCTGGGGCTTGGATAAGGGCTTGGTGAAGTCTCTGAAAGAGTTTAGTAACAGGATGGAGAAGGGGCTCATGCAGAGAGCTAAGAGCTGCCTCATATAAGGGGAGGGCAAAGAGAGAAAAAGAGGGGATCCAGGAATGCAGGAAGCCAGCTATTCCTAGGAATGATAAAAACCTTTTCTTTTGAGGAAGGAACTGCAAGGGACTGAATTAGCTTTTTTGTGCCTATGGTAATAGCTTTTTGGGTTGGGGTAATAGTTAATCCCAAGTCAATGACGTGAGAGGTAGACAGATGGGCCTTAGAAGGTGAGATTCTGTAGCCCCTTTTGAACAGGAAATTTAAAAGAACAGAGGTATCAGTTTTGCTGATCTCCAAGGATGGACTGCAAAGTCAAATATCACCTGCATACTGTATGATTTTAGACTTAGGGAGAGACAGTGAGAGAAGATCAGAAGCTAAAACCTGACCAATCAGGTGTGGGCTATCCCGGAATCCCTGGGGAAGGATGGTCCAGGTGAGCTGTGTGGCGAGGTGAGTGTCAGGGTCAGTCCAGGTGAAAGCAAAGATGTTTTGAGATTGAGAGCTGAGAGGAATAGAGAAAAAAAAAAAGCTTCCTTGAGATCTAGAACTGAGAAATGGGAGGTTCCTGGAGAAACAGTGGAAAGAAGTGTGTAAGGGTTAGGCACTACAGGATGAAGAGGGACCACTGCAGAGTTAATGAGCTAGAGGTCTTGAATCAGGTAATAGATTCCATTAGGTTTTTTAACAGCAAGTGTAGGGGTGTTAAAGGGAGAAGAGGTGGGGCAAAGTAGCTTTTTTTCTTAAAAGATCAGAGATAATAGGCATAAATCCCCTCTCTCTGTAGAGAGAGGGGGTACTGAGCTTGGGTAATGTACTTAGTAGGATCTTGTAATTGGATAACAATGGGGGAGAATGGTGTTTAGCAACAGAGGGGTTTGGGGTGTCCCATATTTGAGGGTTTACCTGAGAGGCTGGAAGAGGAAAAGACACATTGGGGCTGGGAGGTTGGGAGGCTAAAAGAAGGAGGAGGGGAGCTGCTGGCAAGTGTGGAGTAAGGTGAATGGAAGGTGCAAATGAAATGGAAGCTCCTACTTCTGCTTAAAAAATCTCTTCCCATAAGAGGTACTGGGCAGGTTGGCATGACTAAAAATAAATGAGATAAATACCCCTTAAAACACAGTTAAGTAGTAGGGTCTGCTGAGGTAGATAAGGCTGTCCCCCTACCACGACAATATGGAAACTAGAAGGGGAGTTAGGCCCCCAGAGTTCCCTCAGTACTAAGTATGTGGGTCCGGTGTCCAAGAGAAAGGAGATGGGCTGTCCTGATACCATGATATTTACCTGTGGCTCCCTGTTACAGATGATGGTTGTGGTTGGGTCAAAGGAACCCGGAAGCCTCACTCATCCATGGCCAGATCTAGAAAGTCAACTTGGGAATTCCTCACATGGTACACCTCAAAAACAAACTCTAAGACTTCTGCCTGCAGGGTCAAGGGGTCTTTCTCCAAATGTCTAAGTTTACCCTTAATGTTAGGGTAGCCCTGCGGGGGGAAAAATGAGTCATGAGTAACTGTCTGACTTCTGGGGTTTCTGGATCTAAGGTAACAGAGCTTTAGAGAGATGTTCCAAAAATGCAGACAGAATGACCTCTGAGAGCTTGTTATAGTTTACTGGCTTGAGGGAAGCCTTGGGGAGACCTGCAAGAAGGCAAGTCAAAAACCTGTCCCTAGCTAAAATCCCACCTGGAGTGTGATAGTCCCAGTGAGGTTCCTGCTCAGGGACTGCCTCTGCCCCTGGAGGGTGGGTTGCATGTGTTTGGTGAATCTTGTCTGCATGTAGTCTGGCCTGCTCCCAAACTCACCTGCGCTCTTCAGAAAGTAGGTTATTAGATAGGATCATATAGATATCATGAAAGGTAAGATTATAAGACTGTGTAATGTATTGGAATTGTTTTCACGAAAGTGGTAGAATTAGGCATATAGGACCCCAGTTTTTGTTCTATATGGGAGAGTTCTGAGCGGGAGAAGGGAATGTGTACCCTAATAATCCATCTACGCCGGCCACCTCTTGCAACAGGAGAACTGCCATGGACTTGGCTTGGTCAGGGTTGGGTTCCATAGCAGCACGTGAACGTGCAAGAGGAGGGGTAAAGGTGGGTGCCAGAGCTGAGCGACTGCTGCAAACAGGCACAGGAGAGGAAGAATGAGCCAGAGGGGCTGATGGAGTAGTTAGGGGGGGCTGAAGAGCAAGCAGAGGGAGGTGGCAAGGCAGCAGGGAGTAAAGGAGTGGAAGTGTCTGTTGAGGTCAGGAAGGTGTGGATTCCTTGGCAGGGTCCAGAGCAGTAGCTGAAGGAACAAGGGTAGAAACTGGAGGGACGGTGGTAGGAGCTAAAGAAACAGGAGAAGGGGCTGAAGGAATAGCAGTAGAAGCTGAAGGAACAGGGGTGGGAGCTGAAGAAACAGTGGTAGCTGCCCACTGAGGTTGAAAAGGTAGGGGTTTGTTAGCTGGGTCCAGAGCAGAAGTAGAGGGTTCTTCCGGAACAGATGGCATAGCCAGGAATATGTAAGCAGGCAAAAAACTTGCAAGGACAGAGGACTTAGGCTTAGAGCTTAGTTAGTAAAAGGCTTGGATGTAAGGAAACTCCTTCCATTTGCCCATGTGCTAACGATAGTTAGAAAGCTCCCATAAAATATCAGGATCAAAGGTGCCATTTTAGATTGCCATCTAAATTATAACGAGGCCATTTTCTTGAACAAAGATGGACAAGTGTGAGAATCTGTACACAGGGCATTGAGGCTGGGGTTTTAGAGCCTCTTAAAGGCATCCCAAAGGGGAGGCTAAATTGATGGGCTTGGGTGCTTGCTACCCATAACTGAAACCATGAAAACACACAAAAAATGGTGACACCACAAGGCCTACAGCAAGACGTCTCTCCACTATAGGCAGGGTGTGAAATACCACAGGACCAGTGGGAGAGCATCTTCTGCCCCCAGGTGGGATGCTACAGCCTGACTGGATCCTGTCGGGGTGACTCAGAAGCCAGAGAGGCCAGAGGCCACTCCGAGCAGCCTTTCACAGTGGAGAGAAAAAAGGAAAAAAAGAGAAAGAAGAATCTGAGGTACCCTGGGCCATCCAAACGCAATTTTAGCTAAGAGAATAAATCCAGGGATGAGTGTCAGCGAAGGGCTCAACCATCTGTGGTTGGTGGCTGTCCCCCCATTTCTAGGAACACCAGAAGATTATTACCGGAGCTCAATGGTCAGTTCCTCAGGCTCGGAGAAACATTTAAGCTGACCAGAATGGAGGAAACTCATCAATTGAAGCTGGTGTTGTGTGGAGAAATTGCACTTGAGCATATGGAACATGTGGCTGTTATGGAAAAAATACCTGGTTCCAGATCCCAACCCCAGGAGAGGAGCTCAGGACAGGAGAGTTACCCCAGTCTACCTGGCGCGAGTGAGAAGGAACCACAAAACATGCAACAAACCCGCCTAGGAGTTTATTAGAGGGGGTGTGTACAGGCCTGGGGAATCGATGTGCAGAGAAAGAGAAAGATGTCACATCCAGCTTTTTAAAAGCTGCCTAGCTCATGCACACAGGGGGTTGGCATGACTACATCATCCTTTCCCCCTCTCTCTGTCTGTCTCTGTCTCTCTCTCAGAGGCAGCTTCTGTATCTCCCTTCTCCCTTTTGCCAGAGTTAAGGAGGGTGACACCCTTTTTAGGGAGTAAGAACTTTCTCCAAGCAACCTGAGGGAATGGGAGCTTTATCAGAATGCCTAACCTTGGGAAAAGGACTTTGTAGTTTTATCTCTGTTAAGTATGAGCATTAGAAAACAACAATTTTTCAATTAAAGTTTTTCTTAGTATCAATACAAAAAATTTATGACTCAGTTTATCCAAACAGCTTAAGCTTAGCAGAATTAGCAAAGACAAGGAGGTTAGACATACTTCCGTAAGTCTGAATGGACCTTGAGTAAAGAGAGAGAATTTTTAAGTCAATTGATTTTCAATATTTTAACACTTTGACCATTTAATATAGTTTTCTATGTTGTGGTGACTTCCTATTACAAAATTTTTCCCACTGTTGTTTTACAACTGCAGTTTTGCCATTGTTATGAATCTGAATGCAAACATATGACATGCAGGTGATCCTAGGCTACCCCTGTAAGATTTTTTGTTTTGTTTTGTTTTTTAACCACCGAAGGGTCGAGACTCAGTGGACTGAGAAACTGTTTTAAGCCCTTTGCCAGACTGCTTAGGTCATTGATTTGCTGCACTACAAGAAATGAACAACCCAGTTTCTGGTTAACATTTTGTGCTTTTGGCTATAACCCTAATTTTTAGCTTTTTATTAAGTTCAAACTGTTAAGTTTTTTTTGGACCAACAAACCTCTCCACTGTTGCAATAATCCAAATTAGACCAAATAAGACCAAATTAAAAGAGGCCCAGGTGTAGTGGATACCAGCACTCCTGGGTAGCATCCAGGAAAACTCAGAGAGGGGGAAAGGAGAACCAGAATGACCGCCAGAGAGGGAAAAGGGGACACCATGAGTTTATTCTCTGGGGGGTGCAGTTTAATAGACTGTGGGAGTGGTTTTGACCTTCCCTGGGGAGAGGTCACTGTTTGGTGGGCATTCTTGGAGTTGGAGTTTGGATTGAGGCAACTCCCAGGGGAGGTGGCTTGAAATGGAGTTTTCTGTCCAACATTCCGAAATGGATTCTAGGGGCTGGGGTGAAGCCCCCAACTAAACATTCTAGACTCTTTGGGGTGTTAGGGAGCTGAGGTGATGCTTCCAACCAAACATCCCAGATTCTTTGGATAAAGGGGCACTGGCTCAAGTCTAGCTACTTCCTGTGGGTATGGGGTGATGTGGGAGAGGGGAGAGTTGGGCTCTTGCTCAGCGAAAGGTGTGACTGAAGAGGCATTCAGTATACTGCCATGTTGGAGATGTCAGGCAGCTGTTCCTTGAGGGAGATGAGTAGGCAGGTGGCTAGGAGAAAAAAATATTGTTATTTCATGTCTTGTTTGTCCTGATAAAGATGAGTGTGCCAGGAAGAGGAGCAGATAGGCCCTTTATTGTGGCATCTTGGAAAACTGGAGGGTGGAAGGTCCTAACTGCTGGACAGACTAACTATCCTGAATAGGTTCCAACTTGAGCCTGGAGAGATGGTACCAGCATGGGTGTCTCAGGAGCTTGGCAGCCAAGGGGATGGTGAGGATGTGAGGTCCTGTCCATCGAGGTTCAAGAGACCTAGGAACTAGCTGTTTGAGGAGTACTCTGTCCCCTGGGGAGAGTGTGGGGCAGGCTCAGGGGCCTTTGAGTCCACTGGTGTGGGGTTAGGGAGACAGCTGTCAGCATGTAAATGGAGAAGGGACCTCAGAAGGAAAAAGTAGAGTAGGTACCCCATCAGTGGAAAAGTTTGGGCTGGACGGTAGTGATTAAGGAGTAAGGGCCTGCCATAGAATACAAAAAAATAGCTTTTATTAAAAAAGAATAGGGTTAGGGATGTAATTCAGGGGTTGAGTGCTTGCCTAGCATGCACACTGCTCTGGGTTTGACCCCAGAACATAAAGCAATAAATAATAATAACAATAGAATAAAAGGTAGAAAATAGTATATCAAGAAATCACCCATGTGCTCCTCTAGATAAGATAATTATTGAACCATTTTTTAGCTGCAAAAATCAATTTCTTAGAATATTAATTGGAAAAGCTATTTTTTTTCCTAGCCATTGTCTCAACAAACCCCAAAAATAATAAAGATGAATAATGAATCTGGATATGTTAATAAATCATTTCAGCAGTTTTATGTCCAATGGAATATCGAGCATAAGACTGATATTCCTTATAATTTTCAAGGGCAAGGAATTGTGGAGCATGCTCATAGCTTCTTGAAAACAAAACTTCGAAAGATAAAAACAGGAGAATTATATCCTCAAACACCACATGATGCCTTACACCATGTACTGTTTATGCTAAACTTCTTGAATATGGATGTCAATGAGGGATCAGCAACAGACAGATTATGGCATAACGGCACAAAAGCGACCTTCACTAGAGCAAGGTTGAAAGACCCTTACACTGGAAGATGAAAAGGGCCTGACCCTGTATTAATTTGGGGTCAAGGATATATCTGTTTTTTCACAGGATGAGGATCAAATGAGATGGCGTCCAGAATGCCTGTTTTGATGTATCCAGCAGAAGAACACCAGACCTGATGACATCGTAGTTATTAACGTCCCCATGGAAGGGTCAGAATGAAAGTCCGTGGTCCTGCCTTTCCTAACCTCACAAAGACCTGCTGCCACCATTCTACACAGCAGACGTCATTCTGCATTGCAGGGCGCCGGGCTGCTTCCAGACACTTGGGACCCACACAGCTACTGAGACCTTGCCGCAACGGTCACAATAATTACAACTTGCTACAGTCAGAATCTGTTTGCCTTGAAGCCGGACTAGAAACACAGAACTGAGATTACCAATGAGGTATTGGCTGTTGAAATTTGTTTTGTTTTGTTTTGTTTTTGTTTTGTTTTTTGGGTTTCTTTTTTTTCGAGACAGGGTTTCTCTGTGGTTTTGGAGCCTGTCCTGGAACTAGCTCTTGTAGACCAGGCTGGTCTCGAACTCACAGAGGTCCACCTGCCTCTGCCTCCCGAGTGCTGGGATTAAAGGTGTGCACCACCACCGCCCGGCATGGCTGTTGAAATGTTGAGAGAGCCTGAGAACTGAGATCTCAATTTTTCCCTCAGGAGAAAAAGGACTGAAAGCCCTCTTCAGACAACAGGAGGATAGCCTAAAAGTTTTTTTCTGATGATCAAAGACTGGGACAGTTGCTTGAAACCAGCATTACATTTGGACTCTCACTCATTACAAAATTTTTGTTTGTCTTTGGGTTAGAATGGATTTAAGAGAATCGTGATTTGTTAAGTTGTGTTATGATATTGAGCTGTTAATGCTTTAGTTCGCTATTAGATGTTAATGATTAGAAAATGTTTAGAACTTGTCTAAGGAAAGTTTGACACCAGTAATATTTACTTCAAGATGTTAATGATTAGAAAATTTCAGAACTTGACCAAGGAAAGTTTGACACCAGCAATGTCTACTTTAAGATGTTAATGTTATGATTAGAAAGTGTTTAGGGGGGCTGGAGAGATGACTCAGAGGTTAAGAACATTGCCTGTTCCTCCAAAGGAACCCTCCCAGCAACCACATGGTGGCTCACAACCATCTGTAAAGGGGTCTGGTGCCCTCTTCTGGCCTGCAGTCATACACACAGAATATTGTATACATAATAAATAAATAAATAAATAAATAAATATTTTAAAAAAAGAAGTGTTTAGGACTTGTCTAAAAAAAGTTTGACACTATCAATGAATTCTTGAATTTTATATGTTAAGACCAATTTGGAGTTTGATATAGGTGAATATTCTAGACCAGTTCAAAACCAGTGCTGTAAAACACTGGATACTGATGGAAGGACAGGAGCACAGACCCCAGAAACCATGGATACGTGAGAGTTCTGTCCACTTATTCCCGTGCTGGCAAAAGTTTTCAAGGTCCTAGAGGATGGAAAATTCAAGAGTTCCCTCCAGTGGTCATCAAGTCCCATTGTCAATGTCATATAGAGGCCAGATCTTAGTGCATAGAGAGATTAGCCATTCAGAATAGATGGTATCCAACAGTCCCAATTTATAAAAATTTTGTAAAAGGCAGCCCAGGGAGCAATAGAGGATCATGCTTTGAATTGCAAGAGCCCATTTTTACAAGTCTATGTCAAGTTTTGGGACTCAGTGCCTACCACAATGCATTCACCGTGATAAGACTCTAGCGTCAAAAATGGAGGGGTATGAGAAATACGTGGGTAGAGGTATCTGCCCCACACAATCTCACCTCGCCACTTGTGGGGTTGGGCCTGGCACAGCCATGACTTCAACAGGACAGCCCAAAAATCCTATGGGTCCTGGACCCTAAGGGCATGTACTTGAAAAAGGGGAGCTCACTCAGATGAAGCCAATCTTAGCCTGGCAGAGAGCACGGATTAAAAAAAAAGCATTTCCAACATGTAGCCCTGGGCCACTGGGAAAAATACCCCCGCCAGTGGGTTCTCCAAATGTTAAGTTTTTCTGGACCAACAAACCTCTATGCCAAGACAATAATCCAAATTAGACCAAATCAGACCAAATTTAAAAAGGCCCAGGTTTAGTGGATGCCAGCGCTCCCGGGTGTCCCCCGGGAAAACATGGAGGGGGGGGAAGCAGAAACAAAACAACTGCTAGAGAGGGAAAAGGGGAGACCACGTGTTCATCCTCTGGGGGGCAGTTTAAATGGCCTGTGGGACCGGGCGATGGTGGCGCACGCCTTTAATCCCAGCACTCGGGAGGCAGAGGCAGGCGGATCTCTGTGAGTTCGAGACCAGCCTGGTCTACAGAGCTAGTGCCAGGACAGGCTCCAAAGCCACAGAGAAACCCTGTCTCGAAAAACCAAAAAAATAAAAAAAATGACCTGTGGGAGTGGTCTTGACCTTCCCTGGGGAGGGGTAACTGTTTGGTGGGCTTTCTTGGAGTTGGAGTTTGGACTGAGGCAACTCCCAGAGGAGGTGGCTTGAAATGGAGTTTCCTGCCCAGTATTCCGAAATGGATGCCAGGGGGCTGGGGTGAAGCCCCCAACTAAACACAAACATTAACAATATAACACATTTTATTAGCACAAATGTCCCATAGTCTAAACTGTTTTTTTTAAAAAAAAAAAAATATCTCTTAAATGTCTTCCTGCAATATCAGAAACAAAGTACCTCATTCGCTCCATTTTCGACGACATATACATAGCCTGTCTTTTAGATATCTGCCTGCTCTGTTTCACTGTAGCTGGCACTTCTGGTGGCTATCACCTGGCACTGGCATTTCTAAAACTGTTAAGGTTCATTCTTACAACTGCACATTCTTTGGGACTCTGGTCCTGCCACACATTTGTAAACCTCAACTGTTTCCTGTGATCCCTTTGTGTCTGTATAGCCATTATCACCTGGCTGACTCTTACATTAACGAAGTCTAGCTGACAGAACTAGGTATATTTTTTGAGTATAAAAACATTGAGGTAATTTAAATCATATATATAATATATATTAAACCTTGTTTTATATATATAAAATATATTAAACCTTGTTTTTAGAATGGGATATGAGTCAATAGTCATCACGCAAAAATCTATCCCAATCCAAACTATCTTGAAGAAGCCCCTGACACAATGACTAGGGGAAGAAAACAAAGTAAAACAATAAAAAAAAATTTAAAAAAATTGGGCTTGGTTTATGTGAACATTATGTAGCTTCAGGTATATAAGCTTATTTTGTTAGATATGGTCAAAAATCTGTTAAAATTAAAATAAATCTGTTAAAAGTTAGTTAGTAACACTGGCAGTTGATAACTTAAAATCTATGCATGGGTAATTTTAAGGAAACCATAGGCATGATTCCATTAAGAACTCAGGTTTTGCACAGCGATGGATGGAAGAGGATAATTTATCTAATTTTAAATGTTGAATGGTTGATATTTTTATCACGTGAGACCTGAACTTTATGAAAAAAAAAAAAAAACAACAACTATCCTTTGGTGCCCCGCTGCTAATAATATTGTTTCCCAAGGAAAGATGATCACATAACAATTTGGATTTTTTTTCATAAAGTTTTAACTGATTGGAAGAACTGCCCATGAAAAACAAAATCTTGATATAGCCTTTATTTCGCTGCCTCTAATTGAACTTCTAAACTTCCATAAGAATGCAACTGGGAATTTATTTTCTGGTTATACTGGAAAGCATGAGCTCCTGTAACAAAACAAAACAAAACCTGAGTTCTTAAATTAATCAGTGTTATGTTCCTACTTGACTAGTGCTATGTAATTATCCTTCTGTAAACTGTGTGAATATATGTCGCTATGGTTGGTTTAATAAACAAGCTAATTGGCCAATAGCTGAACAGGATAAAATTAGGTAGGAAAACCAAACTGAGAAGGATGGGATGGGGAAGGGTGGAGTCAGGGGAGTTGCCAGCCACATGGAGAATGAGTCAGACACACAAAACGGGATATAGGTAAAAGTCACAAGGGGAGCACATAGATTAATAGATATGGGATAAGTTGTAAGAGCTAGTTAGTAATAAGCCTGAGCTATTGGCCAAGCATGTATAATTTATATTAAGTCTCTGAGTCAGTTATTAGGGAAGCAGCTGTCAGTCTAGATATTGCTGTGAAGGTATTTTAAAGATTTTTTTTATCATTTAAATCAATGGGCTTCCAGTAAAGTATATGACCTACCCTTCACAATGTGGGCAATTCATTATCAATTGAAGTTTTGGGAAAACAAACAAACAAACAAACAACTGAGAGGTGGGGAAGAAGACTTGATCTTGCTCCCACATTGCCCATGGTCTCCAGTCACCTCAGTTCTCCCCTGACATTCCAGCTGCTGGTGTGTCAAAGACTTTGGGCCTGCTAATTTCTTTAACCCCACCCCCACTATTTGCATATCAAGTTACTTTTGTTTCTCTGGAATACCTTGGCTAATTATAAAGCTATTATAAAACCATATAGTAACTTTTGCATTAGAGAAGAAAAACACAAACAAGCAAATTTCAACTTCAGAAACTGTTTTTCACTTGAATAAAGCATAATTCAACAATTCATATTGGAATTTAGTTCTGTCTCCCACCTGTCGGTGTGCTTCCCCCCTCGTGTGTGTGTGTCTGTGTGTGTATCTGTGTTACTGTGTGTGTGTCTGTGTGTGTCTGTGTTTCTGTGTGTGTGTCTGTGTGTGTGTTTGTGTGTGTGTCTGTGTGACTGTGTGTGTATCTGTGTGTCTGTCACTGTGTGTGTGTCTGTGTCACTGTGTGTATCTGTGTGTGTGTCTGTATATGTGTCACTGTTTGTGTGTCTGTGTGTGTGCATGTTGCTATGTGTGTGTGTCTGTGTGTGTGTATCTGTGTGTGTTGCTGTGTGTGTGTGTGTGTGTATTGGAGCTCAAACCTAAGGCCTCAAAAATTCTAGGCAAGTTCTCTACCATTGAGCTCAGCTTATATTTAGCAAGTCCATTTCAATCATCATTAGATAACTTGTCTATTATTCATATCTCTGTGATACAAAACTATCCTCATCTATTCTGCTCACCAGTGAGAGAGGACAAACAACAGCAGCCTTGGACTTTGCGGTGAAGCCGCTCAACAAATTCTCTTCACAGCCATGGCTGCTGCTGCATCTCCTCTTCTCTTGACGCCACTGGAGAATCTGAAAGCAAAGCATTGAAGACAAATGAAGGCTGGGAGAGCAAAGGTGGGGACTCTGCTGAGACCTGGGTGTAAGTATCAGGCAGAGCAGAACAACCTGGCTCTCTTGAAGTTTGTAGTCTTTAAGCTGATGTGATTGCTTTGAAATAAACAAACAAGGCCGGCCTCGATCTCATTACATAACCTGGGTCAGCCTCAAACTTGTGATCTTCTTGCCTCAGCCTCCTGTCCTGGATTACAGGTACGTCCCACCATGTCCAGCTCAACCTGGTAGACTTTTAACTACTGGAGTGTAAAATTTCAATAATTAAAAGGGCAAACTTCAAGCACTAGCCACATCAGTATGCAATATCATTTCCTCTCTGAACATGGAGGTTATGCAATAGGAGAGAACTCTCTTGTGCCTCTCTTCCACTCCCATTGTGGGCAGCAGCTTCCTCCTCCCTTCTGCCACTTCTGGAAGTCAGGATGGTGATGAAGAAAGAACGTGACTGTCGTTCTGGACCCCAAAATTCAAAGCAGTCTCTCCACTGGGACAGGACCCTTTCAAGAGCAGAGAAGACTGACGCCATGACACCTTACGACATGACTCTGAGAACACCAACTTAACTAGAGTCTCCTTAGCAACCGCAAAGCCCATCTCAGTGCTCGACTTCTGTCACCCGGCCACTCCGTCAGTCACCCTGCCACAGATCATGCTCCTAGCAAGAGCACCACAGACACAGACAGCGTTGTTCTCACGGTGGTCCTGCCTACTCCCACAGGACTGTCAAAGAATGCTATTCTTGATTCACTTCGACTAGAAACACTTCGCTGCTTTTTGCTTGAGAGGACCAATGTCCTTATTTTTCAGGCATTTCTGAGAAAGAGGACTTTCACTGTGGAAGCCTCACGGGGACACAGAAGGCAAGATGGGCACAAATCACATTCAGATGGGGAAGTGCTCAGTTTTGATGAGGCAAAACCTTTTAAACTTTTGGTCTCTCTATTTTCTGGGAGACCAGCAGTGTAACTCACTGATAGTGTGTATAGTTAGCTATGGGGGGGGGGGGCTAAATTCAGCTCCTAGCGTCAGAAAAGATAATGCGGAGAGATC
The DNA here is from genome assembly GCF_014885135.2 of Alexandromys fortis. Lineage (NCBI taxonomy): Eukaryota > Metazoa > Chordata > Mammalia > Rodentia > Cricetidae > Alexandromys > Alexandromys fortis. The sequence goes on from NW_026067963.1 coordinate 4,288,119, forward strand.
TAATTCCTGTAATAAAATATAAGTTCTGATGTCAAAGACTGTTCCTCCTTAAAAAAAAAAAAAAAAAAAGAAAACCCTAAAACTAAATATGACTTACAATAGTGTGAGAATAGGCTATGCTGGCTCACACCTGCAGTATACGCACTTTAGAGGCTAAGGTGAGAGGAGAGAGTCTGAGGCCTCCCCCAGTGCTGAGTGAGGCATTCCATTTTGCTGACTGGTTTCCCTTTTGTTTTTGTTTTGAAGCGTTTTTGAAGAGTATTACTTTTAGTAACTAAGGGTTCTCAGAGCTTTAAGGGTCCTAAGGGTTCTTCCCTTCCACTCTCTGATCCCACTGAAAATCTGCCCAACTCACCTGGCTAGTAACCATCCTTCTCTAGAAAGAAGAGGCTGTTCAACCCACACTCAAGTCCCTAATCCTCTCTGCAGGGCTGTTTCTGCTGAGAACCAGTCTGACAGTGCTCTCTTGTTGCTTTCTAGGCTGATTGTGATCACCAGCCTAAGAGACTCCTTGGGAAGGGCTGTGGAGGCTCAGGCCTTTTATCCCAGCTCCTCAGGAGGCAGAGGTAGGTGGATCTCAAAATTCAAGGCCAACCTGGTCTACACAGTGAGTTTCAAGACAGCTAGAGTTGCTACACAGAGAAATCCTGTCTTTAAAAAGGAAAAAAAAAAAGGGGGGGTGGGGTGTGGGTTGCTGGAAAGATGACTCCGAGGTTAAGAGGACCCAGGTTCGTTCCCGTTAGAACATCCCCATTGTCTCAGTGTGTGGTGGGGATGTTCTATCGGGAACGAACCTAGGTTCTCTTAACCTCGGAGTCCTGGGTCTGAAAAAGCCTGGGTTAAAACCGGTCTCACTGAACATAGCGGACAATGAGGACTACTGAGACCTCAAGAACAATGGCAATGGGTTTTTGATCCTACTGCACATATTGGCTTTGTGGGAGCCTAGGCAGTTTGGATGCTCACCTTACTAGACCTGGATGGAGGAGGGTGGTCCTTGGACTTCCCACAGGGCAGAGAACCCTGATTGCTCTTTGGGCTGACGAGGGAGGGGGACTTGACTGTGGGAGGGGGAGGGAAAGGGGAGGCGGCAGTGGGGAAGAGACAGAAATCTTTAATAAATAAAGAAAAAAAAAAAAAAGAAGAGGACCCAGGTTCAATTCCCAGCACCACATGGCAGCTCACAACTGTCTGCAACTCCAGTTCCCCGGGACCCAATTCCCTCACACAAACATACATGCAGGAGAAAAACTAATGTCCAGAAAATTAAATTAAATTTTTAAAAAATGGTGTTGGGGGGAGTCCTTAAGAAGTTGACATTCCTTGCATGGGAACCATGAGAGAAGGTTGAAAAGAAGGGGAGAGGATGGGAGGGAAGCAGAGAAAGATATAGAGCTCAATAAAATAGATTTTTAAAAAAAGTTGGCGTCCCAGTACTGCTGTTTTATTAGAAATACCTGTGATGCTCAGAGCTCAGTGTAGACACAGCAAAAAAAAACCCAAAAGGCATAGCCCATCTCTAACTGACTTCTCCCCTCGCAAACTAAGCCTCAGTTCAAATGGATGACAGAATAAGAGTTAAGAGTTTGTACTGAGTCGGTCTCCTCTGAGTGCTACTGAAAGGCTTGGCACCAAGTTTCAGTCAAGGGGCCTGCCTTACCAAGGGAACAACAGCACGGGTGAGCTGAAAACCTCCAGGAGCTGAAAATCCACCAGGAGGAGGGGAGACTGAGGAAAAAAGACATGCCTTTAAAGTTAGCCACAGATATCATAGAAGTCGTGCGAGGGGCAGGAGAATCTTGTCTGTGAGGTCAGAGATTGTGCCCTACAGCGAAGCACTGCACCAGGGACATGAGATCGTAAACAGAGCTAGGTTGTTAGAAAAGGAAACGCACACCTAAGACTGGAAGCAGACTCCTGAAGGGAGGAAGAAGACTGGAAACATCTAGTTACATCAAACGGAGCCCTTCCCAGGACCTGCGTCTCCCGCGTGGCTTCCCCAAGTCTCGCGGCAAGCATGGCGCGTTCATTAGATGAAGCCCGGGTAAGAAAGCGTTGCTGTGATGTTCAATCTTACCTAGGCTCGAAGTGGCAAAGCCAGACGGAACTCTCTGAAGCCGTAAGCAAGGTAAATCATTCCCTAAGTTGTTCACGCGGATGAATAGGATTCGAGCTTATTACTGGCATGTATGAAAAGGTCACAGTTGAAATCCTGTGATTTACACGATCAGTAAACACTGCTAACATAATTGTTAAACTGCAGCCTTCCCACGCACACAAAAAAAAAAGCCAGCTGTGAATGGATCGCATCTCCTAAAGGTTCCATACCACAGGAGATTCACAAATCAACAAAAATATTCAACCTCCCTTGAATATTCTTGGTTCTAAGACCAATTCCCTGTTAATTGATAAAATTGGCTCTCTGATTCATTTCCTGTCAGGAATCGACCTCTAACCTGGAGGTGTTTGCCTGTTGGAAAATTGCTCACAGCTATCAGAGAGAAAATTCTAATAAAAAACATTTAACACATTTTATAAGAGAAAAAAAAAGAAATGACAGAAAAAAGTCAGCTTAGGAAGAATGACTCCTGTTTGCACAATCTGGAGTCGTTAACTACCTGCCATGGCCAACACAAGATCACAAGCGTACTAAAGACATTACGAGGGGTTTTTGGTAATTTTTTGGTAACTCCATCGTGAAGTTCTTGAGCATGAACTTTGTGGGTGACAGTGTCATGCCATAATGTCAAAAAGTTGAACACAGCCATTTTTAAAAGGACATGTGACCAGGTGTCCCATATCTGAAATTCCAGCACTCGGGAGAACAGAGGGGAAAGCCAGCTTGGATTACATAGAGATCCTATATCAAAACAAAACAAAGAGGAGCAGCAACGTGTTCCGCGGGTAAAGCCGCTTATTGCATGAACCTGGTGATCTTGGCTTGATCTTCTGAACCCATGTCAAAGTGGGTGGAAAGAAGCAGCTGCATACAACCGTCTCCTGACCTTCATGAGTGCACCAAGGGATGGGTGTGCAAACACAAATATCATGCAAGCGCTGTGCGAGCGCACACACACACCCATACACACCACCACCACCACCAACAACAATACATTAAATCTAAGCAAGTGATAAGAATCAGAAGAAGAGTTGTGTAGATCTGGATCAGGCCTCTCGAAGAATCCTTACTCCCCACAAACGGAATTGAAGCTCAGAGATAGATGACTAATTCCTGTCAGTTACTCATCCGAATTTGCTAGTGTGGGGGAAATTTTCTCCTTTGGGAAGATAGACTGGAAGCAGTTTGTGGCTGAATGATCCCATAGAAAAGATGCATCCCAGTCTGGTGTAATGGCTGTAACTTCAGCACTGGAGAGGGAGGATCTAAAGTTCAAGATTCGAAGTTGAGATCCTGTCTTAAGACAAGAAGGAAGGTGACGTGTACCTTTAATTCCAGCACTTGGGAGGCAGAAGCAGGTGGATCTCTGTGAGTTCAGGGTCAGCCTGGTCTACAGAGTGAGTTCCAGGACAGCCAGGACTACACAGAGAAACCCTGTCTCAAACCCCCACCCAAAGAAAGACAAGCAAGAAAGGAAAGAAAGAAGAAAGGCAAGAAAAAAGAAAAAGAAGAAGGGAGGGAGGAATGGAGGGACAGAGGAACGGAGGAAGGGAGGGAGACACATCCTAACTATAAGAGAGTAAGGACACCATGTAAAAAGCAGAAACTGGCGAAAGTCAAATGAAGGGAGAGAGTTGGTTGCAGAGACGTCTCTGGCTCCCGAGACTTTCCTCTCAGTGCTATGACCCATCTTCTACTCTTACAACTGACTGTTTTTGCTGTAACCTGAAATTCTTAGATTAAAAAAGAAAAACAAATACATCCACGTTAAAGATTCTGTAAGCCTCGTGGGTTGATCGGCACTTCCTACAGATGTAGAGTTGAGACGTTGCAGCCTTATAGACAAATCACAGGCTGCTTCATTAGCCCGTTAATAGCCACTCGTTGTCCACCTCCATGTCACGTCCAGCCTAACATCCCAGTGAGTCCCTGCTGCATCCTCTTAGAATATATTAGCAGACCACTTCCACCAACCCCGAAGCTAAGATCATCGTAGAGAGCATCCGGGACCCACAGCAGAGCTCTTTCCTGCCTCGCCCTAACTCACCTGCCCAATGCTCCCAACGGGCGCTTTTCAAAAGTGCTCTGATGTCCGCTCCTGTGGCGCTGCCAGAAAAACCTGATAAAATTGTTCCCACACCGGCAGGGACAGCCTGTGCTCCAAGGTCATGTCCCCTCATATTTGGTCCCAGAGAGGTGACACCTGTGTTTGTGTCTGTGTAATCAGTTCTTGCCTTTGGCGGGATTTCTGCGCCTTTGTTCAAGTTCATCTGGTTTGGATGGGACGCTCAGCACTTGCAGCCCAGACACCCGCTTGAGACAGCGCATCTGAACTTCATTTTACCGAAGTCGTGGCTGCAACCTTATTACACTAACTTGCTTTAGTTATGATTACAATTTCACTCAACGTTTTTCTTTCCTCTAGCATAGAGGAAATATTTTCACACTAAAGCGTGTGTCGTCTAGTCCATCTCAAGGAAGAACCGACGCGTCTTTATCCCAAGTTCCCTTCTAACTGCGGACACGTTTTTCACGCTTTCCCTTACAGCAAAGTTCAGAACTCATTCGCACGCCCTGTCTGCTGACTTCATGCCCTTCGTTTGCTCTCAGAGCTGTCAGGCTTTTCCCTGTACTACAGGAAACACTTTCGTCCTGTACCAAATGTCTGCCCTTAACACATTCACTAGTCAGGGGTCAGCCCATCTGTCCTCAAGATCAAGGCGTTTGCTCTGTGTCTACAGGAGCTGTCTCCTTTTCAGTCTTCACGACAGGCTCCTCCCACTCTTCCTCACCTTTGAACTGGGAGCTCCTGTTCAAAGATGCAACCCCACCTCTTGCCCCTCTATCTGTTCTATGACCCAGTGACCTCTTCGTTGTCTGTTATCTACCCTGAGGAGTCCCAGAGCTAACTGCTGGCACTATCTTCACCCTCACCTCTACCAGTTTCTAACGCTCATTTCAAAATGTCTAAAATAGGAACCATGTGTCCCACTCCTAAGCTTTTCCTGCCCTCATCTGTACCGGCCACAAACCCAATGGGATGCGGAGTGGAAAATTTTGTGGCCACAGAATTGGCAATGAGCACCAAGTTCCCAGGAAAGCTGCGTTACGCAATCAGTGTTCTAAAACGGGCTAGCCACCTCCTTAAATGTATTTATAGTTGAGAACCTGTTTTGTCATTCCCCAAAATGATCCCAACGAATCCCTTCCCACCCTTCCAAACTGTCCCTGGCGGATGTTGTCAGAATCTTGGAAAATTAGGGTGAGTACTGCCTCCAGCAAGTGTAGGCGGAGACTGCTCATTCATTTCCAGGCCGCCCAGGCCCCAATAATCACAAAGAAACTATATTAATTCCAACAGTTTGGCCAATGATTCATGCCTATTTCCAGCTAGTTCTTATATCTTAAATTAGCCCATTTCTATTAATCTGTGTATCACTACGAGGCTGTGGCCTACTGGTAAGGTTCCAACAGGCATGTCCTCCTCCCTCAGGAGCTACAAGCATCTCTCTGAGTCTGCCTACTCTAGATATCTTTGTGTGGATTTTCTGCCTGACTTTGCTCTGTTAAGCCACTGGCCAAAAGAGCTTTATTCATCGGTCAATAAAAGCAACGCATATACAGAAGGACATCCCACATCAGGCAAGAGCTGGGCTTTTCCTTCTCAGTGAAAACAGTGAGAGCCGCCCTCAGGCCAGGAAGGGAGGTCCGCATCCTGTTGGCTCCCTGCTTGGGCAGCAAGCTTGAGCAGCAAAAAGAGAAAACAAAGTAAGTCAGAAAAACTGCTGTGGGACCACCCTTGGGGCCAGAACGAGGTGTCGCAGGACTCTGAAATTCCTCCAAGCCAGGTGTCTTAGTCAGCATTCTGTTGCTGCGAAGAGATTTCATGACAACGGCAACTTTTATAAAGGAAAACATTTCACTGGGGCTGGCTTACAGTTTCAGAGACTTAGTCCTTTATCACCGTGGCAGGAAGCATGGTGGAAAGCAGGCAGTCGTGATGCCAGAGAAGGAGCTGAGAGTTCTACATTAGGTTCTGCAGGCATAAGGAAGAGAGAGACACGCTGCCCCTGGCTTGAGTTGTGGCAGACTTCAAAGCCCACCCCAGTGACACACTTCCTGCAGCAAGACCACACCTGCTCCAACAAGGTCACACCCCCTAATCCCTCTCAAGTAGCGCCCCTCCCTAATGACCAAGTGTTAAGATAGATGAGCCTATGGGGGACATTCCTCTTCAAACCACCACACCAGGGATCCAAGAAAGGAATGAAATAAGAGGAAGAAGAGCAATGAAGACCAAATTAGGTTTGGATACCTGGATGGAGAGGCCAGGTGGGAGACTCTTGGGAATCCTGAGAACAGCAGAGATATGGGGGCGTAACAGCCAGCCCTAACCTGATGCCACCGTGTTTTTGCCTGCTCTGTCCTAGTCAGTGACACTTCCCCCAGAGTGCTCGGGCATATGTAATCATTTACACATAACTCCCCTGTGATAGCGAAGAAACTTAATACGGTACTAGGTATCACCTTTGCTTTGGGATGTCTGTGAGATCCCAGAGGCTGCAGGTGAGATAAGGACGGACATTGGTTGTCCTGATCTGAAGCAGGCAGCCACTGGCTTTCCACCTTTGTGAACTCGCCTATGGCCATGGGACCAGAATGAAGTGAACTTTTATACTACACAAAGGCAAAAAGAAACAACTGAGGGAAGTAAAACAAAATTTTTTTTTTGCCCAGCTGTGAATGCCATAGACAATTGCTATTACACCCTTGGTAGATATCCAGCCACCTTTTTAAAGCCTGCCTTTAGCCAGGTGGTGGCGGCACACACTCAGAGGCCGGAGGATCTCTGTGAATTCAAGACCAGAGTGATCAACAAAGTGAGTTCCAGGACAACAAAAGCTACACAGAGAAACCCTTTTGGGTTTGAACAACCCTTTCACTGGGGTCGCCTAAGACCATTGAAAAACACAGACATTTACATTGTGACTCATAGCAATAGCAAAATCACAGTTATGACATAGCAATGAAAATACTTCTGTGGTTGGGGGTCACCACAACACAAGGAACTGTATTAAAGGGTCACAGCATTAGGAAGGTTGAGAATGACTATTCTAGATTGACCCAGGTTCAGTTCCCAGTACCCACATGGAGACTCCAGTTCCAGGGGATCTGGTACCTTCTTTGGTGTCCAAGGGCATTGCATATGCGTGGTGCACAGACATACATGCAGGCAAAATCCATACATATAAAATAAAACAATTTTCAAAAACATTTTAAAGAGGTAAAAAGGGAATGGAAAAAGAGACTGAGAGGTATGAGTAAGAAGGAAAGCTTGTCAGAGTATGAAATCAAGTGAATGTAGCAGGACATTGCAGATATGTATGGCACAACCCTAAGACATAGTCAAGCAATATGAAAATGGATTGAGTTTCATGTACGAGTGAATAAAAGCCAGTCACACGCATACGCATACATACATGTGTATATGTATATACATATGTATGAGTATGGAAAAGTTTTATTGTGACTATGTATGTATGTATGTATTATGTATGTATGTATGTATGTACACACATACAAACTTATGATCAGACAATATTTCTTACTTTCTGGGATGTGCATTGGATCTCTCCTCTCCCTGAAATGTTTGAGGGAGCAAACTGCTAATGAGAGACCTGCTGTCTGGCTCCAGATTGTTCAGTATGCAGACTCTGGCTGGCCCTCAGCAGGCCTTAGGAGTTTCCCAGCAACCTTGTCCTTGTTGGGGAAGCTAAGGTTCTTTCTCAGTGTGAAGCGCTTCTCCAAACCGTTGCTATCCCCACAGCAGCTGTTTTCAAAGCCCACACAGATTCCAGCTTCGGAAGTCCTGGTGGAACCACACCCTGGCTTTTATTTATTTTGTGCTCTGATTAACTTTTGGTTGGCATGTATCTGGGGTCTGGTCTTGGCCTGCTTAAGTTTCCACTAAGAAGAGAAACCCTGTCTCAAAAAACCAACAGTAATAATAATAATAATAATAATAATAATAAATTTTAAGTTCCCCAAATAACTTAACTCAAAACCTCTCTGATCACATTTCTACTAACTCTCACCTTTATATTTCTTAAATGATTTTATACTTAGATATTTTAAAAATTGTCTAATATATTTGAAATTTTACTTGGTATATTTGCTAGTGATAAAACAGTCCATGTTTTTGTCATAGAGAATCTACAAAGGAAGATGCTATTATGTTCCTGCTATGATAGTTTGCTTGCCAGCTCACCCACCTTACTTAACTATGTTCTTCATATTAAAAAAGATTAAGTCTTTTCACTATCATGTTTAAGAATTCTCCCATTGCTGGATATAATTTGGATTTTTAAACACCGAGTTTTTAAATTGATAATGACTTATGTTTGATCTTCTAAAAGGAACGCCACTGAAGAGGCAACCATTTTTTTTAAGATTTACTTATTTATTTATTTTTTATTTTACAGTATTCTGCCTGCATGTACACCTACATGCCAGAAGAGGGCATCAGATCTCACCATAAGCAGTTGTGAGCTGCCATGTGGTTGGTGGGAATTGAACTCAGGATCTCTGGTAAAGCAGCCAGTGCTCTTAATCTCTGAGCCATCTCTCTAGCCCAAAAGTAGAATTGTGTTTTGTTTTGTTTTTCTTTTTTGTTTGTTTGTTTGTTTTTATCTTTTGAAACAGGGTTTCTCTGTTGCTTTGGGTACTGTCCTGGAACTGGCTCTGTAGACCATGCTGGCCTCAAACTCACAGAGATCTGCCTGCCTCTGCCTCCTGAGTGCTGGTATTAAAGGTGTGTGCCACCACTGCTCAGCAGGAGGCAATCATTTTAAATCCAAATTTCCACATCTTAAAACAAATAAATTTCTGCCTACTAAAAGAAAGGAACATTATTATTGTGTCCAAACACCCAGATCACCATGTTTTTAATGGTATGAAAAATGTTTAGGTATAACAAGCTAGGGCTATAAAGGTCATGTACCATATTCAGACTTCTGACTACCTTCAAATGACTTATTCAATGCCCCCGACTCTTGTTAGAGCTACCCAAAATTTAGAGTTAACCTTTGAACAAATTATACCACCAAAACACCTCCTAAAATTAAAAACCAATTAGTGTCCAATGGCAGTAACATTCCTAGGGAATTATAACTTGAGGGTTGTATTTCTTGATATAAGGAGTCCTAAACTACAGTTAGTTATCACTTTTTAAATAAAATAAAAGTTCTATTTTGTCAATACAAAGTAAATCAATAATGTTTACCAGGGACTCCTGTTGGGGTTCCATTTCTGCCTTCTTGTTATAAAATGAGAAATGAGACTTGGTTGTGCCCACAAAATTAGGGAATTGTAATTCTCACAGGTCTCATCTCTTTATTTCCATCTGCACCACTGATAATGTTTGATACATGGCAAAGGACAATCTTGTTAAAAGAAAATTTAATAAATTGCTATGTCATTATCTATTTTTTTCTGTATTATGATTGTCTATTGGCTTTTCCAAACTAGAATTAAAGATAATAAGCAGTTTCAAAAGTCAGACAAAATATTTCATAGAGTACAAATAAGTCCAGGCACAAGGGGAAACACAGTCAACTTTGTTAAAAAAGAAGTCACTTTTGGCTGGCTAAGATGCGTTTCCCTCATCGATGGCCTTCACTTCTAAGGGCCATCCTTAGGTTCCTGGTTATTTTCCCTTTAGGTATTATAGGCCGCCTGTAAATGTTTCGTCAAATAGAGAGAGAAATAAACAAAAGTCATATCATAATGTCTCATGCGCTTCAAATGAGCCAGAGATTTCTTCCATAACGGCTCTTCTGTTTATCAGCGTTGAAGACTGCTTTCCTGCCTGCTCACCTACATCAGAATCTGGGAATGAGTCTCCCTAGTACTGTGGGCGTTTGACAATTATTACTCATTGAGTTCACAAAATGTTATGCTTGGCCAATAGAGAGAACTCTGAAGTTCCCAGAAACAAAGGCATGGTTATTTTAAAAATAATCCTTTAAATATTTAAATATTTGATAAGGTTGATAGGCTGAGGAAAATTTCAGTAATTGTGGATTGCTGAGGTGCTACAGGTTAGGAACCAGGTTATTTTTTGTTGTCTTTAGTCTCCATATTAGCCATTCCCTTCCCAGCTCAGTGTTTGGCCTAGCATCTTCATGACTACCAAGTAATGCCTTTTTTGAAATGTATAAACAGGCCTCTGGCTTTAAGGGATAACATCTGGGCCCTATGACAAAGACATTTCTGCTTTGCTGCAATCTGTCTGCCTGATGATCCCATCACCAAGACTAAGTGACGAATGGATGCTAACATCTACAGCATGGAAACACCGGACAAAGGGACAGCCCACTTTCCGGGCTCCATGGAGCTAGACGGTATGAAGTTGATCATACTTCTCGGGATCACATATAATTTGAAATGTACGCGTTGGTACCAGGCTACAGTTGTGGCTCAGCCATAGAGGGATCGCCTAGGCTTATGCAAAACCCTGGGTTTTATCCTCTCCACCTCAAAAAGTGAAAAATAAAAATAGAAGTAAAATTTACAAATTGCTTATTTATGATGCTTTCTGTTTAATATTTTTCAACCCCAGTAGACCATAGGTGACTAAAACCACAGAAAGCAAGTCTCGTGACCAAAGGGACCTACTGCCATCCTGGTCCCACTGACTAATGAAGACACTGCTGACTATTTTAGTAGAGATTCTTTACACATGATGAATGGTTTCTCTCTCTCAATTCCCCAAGGTTCTTTTTTATTTTTGTCCTTTGTTATTGTTGCTGCTGAAACGTGGTTTTACCACAGCCCAGGCTGACCTCAAACTCCTTACGTAGTCCAGGCTAGCCTTGAATTTATAGTCAGGTTGCCTCTACTTCCCAAGTTCTGGATTATAAATCTGCACTACCATGTTCAGTATATGACTGGGGACCCAGCCCTGTGTCTTCTACATGCTAAGCATAGTGTCATTGCTATGTAAGCAGGTATGATGCTGCCTTGGTTAGGGACTAATGCCATGGTGATTGGTGGAGACCAATATACATGCCCGATAAGAACGCAGTTTTTAAAAAAGAGTACTTTCCATCCACAGTTGAGTGACTCTGCAGTTGTGGCATCCACAGGTGTGAAGGGCCGGCACACGGACCATAGAGGCCATTATGGAACCTGTTCTGTGGGGCAATGGAAGCAAAGGGCCTCCATGACACGGGGGAGAAGTTATGAAGAAAACCTCGCAGTGTTTCGCACACCGGAAAGCGAGCGGTGTTAGCTTCTGAAGCTGATACACATCGGGTCCGTCTCACACTGCTTTTCTAAAGTAATGTCTTGGTTAGATAAAGATGGAGGCCCCAGAAAGGCTGGGGTTGGTGTGTTTCCTCATAAAACTCACAGTCTGGCCCCATTTAGTTTCTGGAAAGCCCTGCAGGGGAGCAGCTAAGTCAGCAATTGTGATCACATCTCCAGGACATCGCTTTTTACAAAATTAATTTATTGGGGATACTCTTTCCCAATAAGTAAGTATTTCTGAAAACAAAGGGGAAGTTAGCCTTTATCTGCACTAAATACATCATTTTCTAGTAAGAAAAATGAGTCTCAGAGAACACAAAAGATTTTCTGATGGCCACAGTGTCGATGGGGGGGGGGGAGAAGTGGGGGGGGGGAGTTCCTAATTTCTGATCCAGGCTCTAAAACAATTATTTATGTCCCAGGCAAATTATGACATCCTGATTGCATTAAATGTGGATTACCACGGCTAACTGCATTCAAAGTCATCTCATCTAGTTGATTGCTGAACGATTTGCATCAAGGAAAATCTTTCATTACCAAATTTGCATTTACTATTGGGCACATTAATGAGCAAGCCAGCACTGCCCCCTACTGGACGGTTTGTGTTTACTGTTAAATAAGTGGGTCCTGGGCGACAAATAGACGTTTGGATAATTTCCCTTAATGTTACTGGTACATACATAGAGACTGGCCAACTGCCCTGGTGTTCCCCTGTGCCGTTCATCTGCTCAAGGAAAATGATTCTCCTCTAAGAGAACCTTCGGCTTTCTGGTTCCACGATTACAACTTTGAAAAGTGAATTCAAATGTGTTAGCAACGGAGAGAGAAAGACAGACAGACTGACACCCGGAAAGCGATTCAAAGAAAGTCACATTACATGACTTTTTTTTTTTTCCATTCTGGCAACTTCAGGAGTAAGCTCAGTACACCTCTCCTTCTGACTTCGCCAGCTGTGGTGGTGATTACGCGTCTGCTAATTCCAGCACGTGGGATAAACTTTTCATCTTCTGGAGACGGATGCCAGCCGTTAGCTGACTGCCACGGCGGGCTCCCTTGCTGTGCAAATGTTATGCTTCTACCAAAGGCAGATTGAACTCCGGTTGGATGGAAGACAACTGGCTACTTGTTACACCTGATGTGGTACCGCATTAAAGCCGACTAGAATCTCTTCAAAGTTTAACTTTCAAGGTAAGAGAAACAAGCAGTAAAAGAAACTGTTGGGCAGTTCTTACAAAGACAAGGACAGAATTAAATTAGGTACTATAAATTACTGTGCCATAGACACCTAGATGCAGTTTTTAAACATTTGATTTATTCTTTGGGGGTTTCATACATGTATACAATGTATCTTAATCATACCTCCTCCAACTTCCATTCTATTCCTCCCAAACATCCCACCCCACCACCCCACCCCACCCCCTGCACCAAGAAGCTATTTCTCACATTCATGCAATCTATCTGTTTATCTATCTATCTAACTAGCTACCTACCTACCTACCTACCTATCTACCTACCTACCTACCTACCTATCTTTTTCTCTGTCTGTCTCTCATAAGCCACTGACACAGTTAGTGCAGCCTGACAGAGTATTAACTGATCTTGTTGACTTGATCTCGTGTGGACAACTCTTATCTGGTCTACAGAGTGAGTTCCAGGACAGCCAGAGCTCCACAGAGAACCCTGTCTTGAAGAATAGGTGGTAAATCTTCCCTCCTCAAGAGATCTGAACTCACGGGGGATCTTCCCATCTCAAAAGATCCAGAGTGGTTCTTACTACTTCGAATGATTCAATTAAGAAAAAAAAATTCTCACAAGTGTACCTGCCATTTGGGTTTCAGTTAATTCCAGATGTACTTAAGTCGATAACCACCACAAACAATCATCACAGTTTGTATCCTTCCAACCTAAGGTCTTACTAGCAATGCCTTATTCTGAGGGAGTCTCAGGAGCTGTTCTCAGAAACACCATCAAGGCAAGTTCTTAAAGAAGTGTCTTCCTTCAATGATGAGAGTTCAGAAAGTACTTTCTCCTAAGTCACAAATAAAAAGTAGGTTCTTGAGTTAGGTCGCAAAATTGTTTTTGGCGTGGCATAGTCCCTTTGGTTTTGGTCTTATCTAGTCACTATGTCCTATTGGGCACCCCTTTGAGCTAAAAAGCTCCAAGGTGGGCCATTCATCTGCAGACATAGTCTATAAGACAGACAACAAAATGAAGACTCTATGCAAAAGTCCTACAAGTTTTGAGAAGTTTCTATGGCATGGTTTTCCAGCCTCGATATTCTTAAAATGTTGGCCCAGATAATTATTTGCTGAAAGGGGTTGCCCAAATGTATTACAGCGCATTTAGTTTGTTAGATGCCAGCAACAGTGTCCACCCCACCATCAGTCCCGATGACTCGCAGTATCTCCAGATGTGTCCAATGGTTCTCTGAGAGCCAAAGTTACTCTTGAAACCTGTGAGTGCCATGGTCGCTAAAACATGTTTTAAACACATTTATGTCTTTGGCAATTCTTAAAACATATGTTTGATGAATAAACTTACAAGTGTGCAAAAATAAGTAAAACACATTTTAGAAGATTATGTGTGTGTGCCTGTATGTATGAGCACAGGAATGCGGGTGACTGAGGGGGCCAGAAGAGGTCGTTGGATCCCTTGTCCACGACACTTTTGTGAGTCACCCAACACAGGTGCTGGGAACTGAACCTGGGTGCTCTGCAGTGAATATTCATAACTCTTAAAACATCTCTCCAACCCCAACACATAGCATTTCAAAAATCAGAACACGGATTTTCAGGGTTATGAAGAACTGTTTTTCTTTTCTTTCTTTCTTCCTCTTTTTTTCTTACAGGAAATAAAAACCAGAGCTTTGTGCAAACTTGGCAAGTGCTCTACTGTGGAGCTATATTCCAAGCCATGGTTTTCATACTTTTAAAGATTTAGTAGCTTCCCAGGTGTCTTAAACAGAAAGTCTTAACTCTTCTTCTGGGAGGGTGTCAGGCGATGCTCTGCCGGTCTCAACTAACGCACACTGTTTCTCAGAATAGTCTCGGATAGTCTGAGAGGGTCATGATCCTGTAGTTTTTCAGGTGGTGACTCAGTATCAACAATGAACCCTTTCTTTATTCATGAACAGAAAAATGTGGGTGTGGACATAATAAAGCAATTGTAGAGCTGGAAACGGTGACAAGCTTACATCCCTCACAGAGAAGGGGTCATGCTACCTTCACAACTCAGGCCAAGAAAATCACCATGATCCTAAGCCACAAAGAAAGAGTTCAGATTCCACAAATACTGTCAGTCTCCCTACCCCAATATCCCTCCCTCCTCAAATGACCGAAAGTGAGTGTTTCCTTCACAGGCCAGCAAATTCGTGCTTCTGCCTCCAGGTCAAATCCAAACTTTCTTCTTTTTTTTTTTAAATTAAAATTCTTATCCGAGCAACATCAAAGTCTCCGATTCATAAACAAATAAAGACATCAGGAGTTTCTGTAGCTCTTCCAATATGACGTGAAGCCCAAGAAAGAACAGAATTTTCCAAGCATCTTTCTTTCTGGTCCTCTGTAGATGTCAGAAATTCTCCACCTGAAAGATCTGTCCTGGGGGTTAGCTGTTACTATTAAATTGATATTTGATATCCTCACACTTCCCAATTTCCTCCTTCGCATTTTCCAATACCAACATTTTCAAAGGGTGTTGTGAGAATCCTGCCCCACTGTTTGCTAGTCCATGACTTTAGGATCATCTGCCTCAAACTCTATGTTTATGTTTTTTGTTTTATTGGTTTTTTTTTCATTGACCCGACAGGAATAGAAGTGACTTCTTCTCGCGGTTTCTTTTTTTTTTAATATTTATTTATTTATTATGTATACAATATTCTGTCTGTGTGTATGCCTGTAGGCCAGAAGAGGGCACCAAACCCCATTACAGATGGTTGTGAGCCACCATGTGGTTGCTGGGATTTGAACTCAGGACCTTTGGAAGAGCAGGCAATGCTCTTAACCTCTGAGCCATCTCTCCAGCCCATTCTCGAGGTTTCTATGAGGAATAAAAAAGTTAATATTTGTACTGATTAATAATTAATATTTATAATGAGTGTCTAGTGCAGAACAAACAGTATAAAGAAGTGTTTGTGAGGCAAAAATCATAAAAAGCAGCGTGGAGCATGAGACCTTTGTCCCATTTTTACAATCAGGCAGAGCCTGAGAGGAAAGGACAAAAAAACGGGCTTTTGTCATTACTGTGTCTGCTTCCTTCTCTCGATCTTGCTTTTCTGTTCCAGCATCCATTTTGACCCCTTCTTTGTGCGTTCCTGTGTTGATGGTATCTATTTTTATCTGAAGTTTTCTTTAATCTTGAGGATTCCATATACGTATATGGTGAAGTGTGATCGCATCTGCCCCCTCCGCAAGTCTCTTCTTTCCAGGCTCCAGTGGGATGAAAACAGCTGGTGAGGAGTGTGAAGATGCCAGGCTAAGCCTTCTTCTCTGAGTGACCTTGGACTTTTGTGACCTTTGACTTTGCCCTAGAGACTCTGAAAGGCTGAGAAGTCATCAGAATTTGAGGAAGTGACTCTCCAACCCTGTAGCTTTGGTAGGTCGGATTCATCCATAGTCTGTACAGTCATGGAGCTGCTTCTGCGGAGCAAACTACTTCACACCTTTGAGCTAAAACAATCTAATTGAAAACCTAGGCAGCCCCAGATGTCTTCAGTCTAGCAGATGCTAGTTGTGAGTCCAGAGATGAGTCATTGTGAGGCTGGAGAGACGGCTCAGTGTTGGGGACCAGTCTTGACAAAAATACCGCTTGCCAGGGTAGGGGTGTGGAGGATCAGAAATATAAATAAAGAGTAAAAAGACACGAAGATAGTAAAACAGAAACCATAGAATAGTACCAGGAGGGAGTTCCAGTGAATACTGAAAACGCCTGCATTTAATTTTCCATACACTTTTATACCCAACACAAAGGGGAGGACAAAAGACTGCTTTAACACGATACAAAGGACAATTCAAACAGTTAATTGCTTCAATACTTTGAGACATCAAGCCATTATCATTCTGTTGTTTAGGCAGTGAAGCCACCCTAGACCAACTTACCTGAAAGCAGCCCTTCCCCAGGTTAAATCTCTAATTACAAAAGGAAGAACAGAAGTATGCTTGCATATCCTGACCATCTGTCAGGGTGGAGTGGATCTACCTGTACTGGCCGTCTTACTGTCAAAAGAATCAAGTAACCACATCCTGGGTCAGGCTGTGTAGCTCTGGTGGTTGATAGCAAAATTGAGCAACCTCTAACTCTCTGACCTTCAGACAAGGTGAAAATAGGCTCACATTTTTGGGCCTCCACTGCTCAGCAGTTAAGAGCACTGGCTGCTCTTCCAGAGGTCCTGAGTTTGATTCCCAGCACCCTCATGACAGTTCACAACAGTCTGTAACTCCAGTTTTAGGGATCTGACACCCTTACACAGACAACCATGTAGGCAAAAGACCAATGTACATAAAATAAAAATAAATAAGTCATTACAAACTAATTAATTAAAAAAGAAAAAGAAATGAGTCTTTGTAAGCCCCTGTTAGGAGCAGACTTGATTTTCAGATTTAAAAAGAAAAAAAATCTTATACTGAATAGAAAAACATGCAAGATAGATGGGGTATAGTTCTTCATACTGCTTATTTTAGTGGCTGTTAATGTGTACTTGCTTCTGATATTACTAAGATTATCCCCTTGTAAACTGTGGTCTAAATGCATTGAAATTGCCAGTGAGCATCCCAAGTAGTCCATACTACCATGGAAATGGAGCCAAGGACATGTGAGACGACTCCTCTAGGGCATAATTTGATGCTCTGGATACTTTTGATTGGTTGCTCCCTACTCTGCCACCCCCTCTCCGGAATCAATCGTGTTGGCTGTATTTATTTTTATTCTCTACTGGAGCACACAATTCACCAGTCGTGATAAGTGCCATTCATCCGTCAAAGCCCTTCTGAGACATGGGTGCCAACAATATGGGCCAATCCATGTGTGTCAGAAAGCAAAGGCAGATTGCTCCGGAAGGATTTGGGCGTTGCTCAAGGATCTGTGAGGTGAGCTGTACCTTCGAAAAACATTATTCGTTGAGAAGAAAGAGGGTATATAGACCGATTCTTTTGCAGAATATCGCCCAATACCCCGGCTCTTAAGAATAACCACGTAGAGCAAAGGTATTCATAACCAGGCACCAAAACTGAGAAGTCCATGCCTGACTGTGTCGTTAAAGTATAACGACCTTGATAAAATTACCTGCCCTGTGTTTTTAATATGTAAATGACTGTATAGAGTGGGGAATTGACAAAGGTTCAGTTTGAGGTCAATGTGTTTGTAAACTAATGAATCCTTAGATGAAAGATCTGCTACAGAGAACAAATATCACTTCCCTTGGCTGTTTCATCAGTCCACAGTGAAGATAAGAGGATGTGTCAAGGTCAACTCTGTCTTTCCTGCTTAAGAAATCCCACTGGCGACCTGAGCATTGACCTCAGCCACATAAAGGCACAGAGCTCCTCTCCTTTCTAAAATTATTGGAGCTATGAAATGTTCACAGGCTCAAAGCAAATATTTGTGACTGTTTGGATTTTCTATTCTTTCTTTGGAAGTTAACTTGAAATTCTCTGGGCATATGTCAACACACAGGGACAGAGAACAGCTGCTCCTTGCTAGATCACAGCACAGCAACGAAAAGAAGCAAGGGTCAGTGTTGGACAGGATGAGCCTAGCTGACCTTCACCATGTACAGGGAAGAGCATGGCTCCAGAAAGATTAAAACACGGACAGCTGAGGTTAAGCTTGGTAGGATAGAAAGGCTCCTGTACAAATCTAAATAATATATTAATAAATACACTCAGGCACTTCGCACAGGAAAATGGGCAAGGGAAACCAAGTGATTGTTTATGCTAATAGCTATGAAACCGGCACATAAAACCTTGGGGGTGAATTTGATTATCAGATTAAAAACGAAAAGCTGTTTTACTAACAAAAGCAATTTAATTCTTATTTAATTGTAGCAGTTATGGAAGGTGAGGTGGGCATATACCATGTCCATGGCTCCCAGCATTGTTAAACAACCTTCTTCTATTTGGAGACAGTCCCAAATTATAAGCCCTGCTTCTTTTGTTGTTAATTGTTTTGTATTTGAGACAGGGTCTCATTGTGTAGCCTTGGCTGTCCTGGAACTTGGGTGAGAGCCAAAGCTACATTTTAAGCTTTAATTACTGTGCCTAAGAGAGCCATGAAACAAAAATGCCTCTGATCTGCCAGCCCCTTGCCCAGGGAAAGATAGATAGTTCCAGAAATGCTGAGGCTGATGTTTATGAGAGGTAACAAGCCTCATGTGTTCACTCCTCTGAACAAGTTTGTTGGACCCATCTGCACCGGATGTGCTTGACCACACGTGGGTGAGAGGTTCACAGGCAGGAAATGCATCAGGATGCACGCTTGCGCCTGATTGGATACATACAAGCTGGAGGTATGTCAGGCTGTATGCTTTCCTGATTGGACCTGATGGCAAATACTTAAGTCGTTGTAAACCATCTCAGGGACATCTTCTGGAAACCTGGAGATGGGCCTGACCAGAGCCCTTCTACCAGGCCAGCATTTAAGTAAAAATTGCTTCAAGTTTGGTTTTAAACTGTGGTCTTATTCTCAATTGGTAGGATTAACAATTGCTGTGTAGACCAGGCCAGCCTTGAATGCAAAGATCTGCCTGCCTCTGGCTTCAGACATGCACCACCGTGCCCATTGAGTCCTGCTTTCTAAAGAAAAAAATAGAACTCATTCCCTGTGTCTCCTTAGCAACAGAGATGCAGGCATGCAACACAGGCTCCATGGGTTGAAAATGACCAATTGAGACTTGGTTACAGATGAGTGAATCAGAGAATGCAGATGCTTCCCAGAATTCACCTGCTCATGAAAATGTGAGCCTAGACTGTAGCCAAGGCCCAGACACCGCTGATAGGTTATGGTGGGGGTCTCCTGATGACAACAGTCTTCTCGGGAGCAGTGCCATATGGTGACATGGGCATCCTTGTGATTGCACAGTCTTCAGACCACTGCAAGCACCAATTCAATCCTAAGTGTGCAACTGGGAACACCCATAAATATAGTATTGCTTATTTTACATCCTTGATGGGAATATCAATTAAAACACAATTTTTAAAATATACTGTAACTGTAGTAGAATTACATCAGTCCCCCTAACACTTTTCTCCCTCCAGCTCCTCTCAGGTACTTTCCCTCCAACCCTTCCTGTGTTCCCTCCTCTACTCTCAAGTTAATAGCCTGTTTTTTTAAAATTATATTGCTATATACATGAGTTTATATAGGTGTATATACAAATATATACACAGCAACCTGCTGTGTCTGTTTTTGTTGTTTGTGTGTATGTGGTTTCAGGGCTGACCACTCTGCAATAAAGGGGTGCATCCCTGGGAAACGCTAATTCTCCCTCTCCCATCCCTCATTAGTTGGTCTAGGGACAGGGCCCCAGGAAACGCTCCCCCTGTCACACTAGCTTGTGCATTGATATTGCCATTATTTCAGCTTGTTTATTGCTTGTTTACACAGTCATTTCTAGGAGCGACTTTTTCACAGCAGGCTCCTGGTATTCTGGGTCTTATATTCTTTCTGCCCCTTCCCTGAGACACCAGTGCAGGAGCTGTGATGCAGATGTTGCAACTTTTAAAATGCCTTGTATTATATTTAATGATCCATGGGAGAAAATGTACATTTAACTCACCAAACCTTCTTATAGGATTTATGCTGAGAAAAGAGAATCATGCCAAGGAAATAGTCTAAAGAAGGGAAATGGGGGCTGGAGAGGTGGCTCAGAAGTTCAGAGCACTGACTGCTCTTCCAGAGATCCGGAGTTCAATTCCCAACCACCACATGGTAGCACACAACCTTGTGTAGTGATTGTTTTATGACCTAGACTATATCGTGACTTGGTGAATGTGACAGGTACACTTAAGAAGCCAGAGGCAGGTGAACCTCTGTGAGTTCGAGTTCGAGGCCAGCCTGGTCTACAGAATTAAAAGAACACTGTCTCAAAAAAGGAAAAAGGGGAAATGACATATGGATAAACATGATTTAAAATCCCAATGATTAGCAACAGCCTGAGGGCGCAGTACGATATCAGTGAGTCGCTTGTGGTCCCTGTAGCCCAAAGGACCAGCATTTCTAGGTGACAGTAGTTTGGAACATTCTTTTGTAAAGAGGATTCTGGGAAAGAACAGTTGAATTTCGAGGGACTGCTCCTCAAGTGTGTATGCACGTGTGTGAATGTGTGTGGGTGTGTGTGCACAAGTGCATGTGATCTATGTGCACATATGTACAGAACCCAGGGAAAGGGAGAACAGGATCCATTCCACATACTTGTCCTCTGACCTCCTCAGGTGTGCTTTTGTGTGGGCTCACATACACTTTAAAAAAAAAAAAAAACTTAAGGATGAAGTTCCTATTAAAAGGAATCCTAGTGAATGTGCACAGGAGGGGCTCTTAGTGGCTACAGCTGAGGACGTATATCCCAAGGTCAAGCCAGTGCAGGCACCAGAATCCTAACAGTGGTTACCTCTGAGAGGAGGAGATTAGGGCTAAATTTAGAAAGGAGCGTCCTGGGACTTGTAGCTTAGGCAGCATTCTTTCTTAATCAGAGTCCTTCTGCAAAAGTTCATTTCACCGTTTTGTATTAACAATGGCGTATTTGTGGTTGCTCTCCTTCCTATGTATATGTTGTCGTAAACACTGAGTGGATAGAGAGATAGATGATAAATAGATAGGTAAATAGATACAGAGAGCTAGACAGGCAGACAGACAGATAGATGGATGATAGGTAGATTTTGTGCATAGTGAGCTTGCATTTGAACCAACAATCCTGTCTGTTTGGCAAACACTACCATTGTGCTACATCTCCAGCCCAGTTGTTTATATTTAAAAAAAAAAAAAAAAGGAAGGAAGAAAAGAAGGAAGGAAGGAAGGAAGGAAGGAAGGAAGGAAGGAAGGAAGGAAGGAAGAAGATACTAACAAATAAATTGAAGGTTAGGATGAGGCAATAGAAAAATCGCCTTTTCTCTGGGTCATTGAATGAGGGGGCGAAGGGAGATGAGGATGTAACTGAGACCTGGAGTGATGACATGGAACAACTTCAGATATTTGGTTACAGTGATGAGCACCGTTCTGAACACTGCTTAACGAATCCAGGTGCTCTTTGTTTCTTCCTTCACAAGCAATCTAGACCACTACAGATCGAACTTTTGAAGGTTATACACAGTGGAAACCAGGCAGGTCCTGGAAGCTGTTGTATGGGGCAAATGTATCTGCTTGTTTCAGACCCGCACCATCTCCTGCTGCTGTCTTCTTTACCCTCTCCGTTCCGGCTGAGAAACTGAGGGAGGCTTGGATCTGCCAACAGAGAGGTCAAGGCTGTAGCTTCCACATCCAAACAGGAAGGGCCATCAGCAAAGTATAAAACAATTGAGAGGTTTTTCTTTAAAAATTGACTTACGTCCTTTATCTTCAGTGGGTACTGTGTTTTTATTGCTGTGCAAATGTG
This sequence comes from Alexandromys fortis, assembly GCF_014885135.2. Classification (NCBI taxonomy): domain Eukaryota; kingdom Metazoa; phylum Chordata; class Mammalia; order Rodentia; family Cricetidae; genus Alexandromys; species Alexandromys fortis. The sequence goes on from NW_026067963.1 coordinate 4,310,126, forward strand.
CTTTTTCCAAGTTATTTATTTTAGGGTGTTGCTGTTTGTTTGTTTGTTTGTTTGGGTTTGTCTGTTTTCCATCCACAGTTTCTGTATGGAGTACTTGCTGTGTTGGAACTCAGTCTATAGACCAGACTGGCTTCAAACTCAAGAGATCCACCTGCCTCTGTCTTCCAAGTACTAGACCTAAAGTCATTTGCTATCGTGCCAGGCTTATTTATTTATTTTTATTTTAATGCACGAAATTTTCACAATTTTATGTGTAGCGACTTAAATGAGATGCCCCCATAGTCTTAGACATTTGCATACTTGGTTCCCAGTTGTTGACACTCTTTGGGGAGTCTCAGGAGATGTGGCCTTGCTGGAGGAAATGTCACTAGGGGAAGGCTTTGAGGTTTCAAAAGCCACAAGCCACCCCAGTTAGCTCTCTCAGCTTCTTGCTGTGGGTTACCATGTGAGCTCTTCGCTGCGGCTACCGCTGCCTGCCACTTGCTCTCTCCGCTCTGCCATCATGGCCTCTAACCAGTTTGATGCGGGATTCCCCTCTGTATGCTGTGAATATGTTTTATTACCATTGGTTAATAAAGAAACTACTTTGGTCTATGACAGGGCAGAATACAGAAATATAGAGAGAGGGTGGGGTCAGGGAGATGCCATGTAGCCGCCGGAGAAACAAGATGTGAAGTAACAAACCACAAGCCTCGTGGCAAAATATAAAATAATAGAAATGGGTTAATTTAAGATGTTAGAGCTAGCTAGAAATAAGTCTGGACCATTGGCCGAGCAGTGTTGTAATTAATATGGTTTTTGTGTGATTATTCGGGTTGGATGGCTGAAAAATAAACAAGCAGACTCAATTTACACCTGTTGTGGGATATTTGTACACTGTGTGAAAGTTTAATTGCTGTGATTGGTGTAATAAAAAGTTGAATGGCCAATAGCCAGGCAGGAGGTATAGGTGGGACTTCCAGGCAGAGAGAGAAGGAGGAAGATAAATCTAGGCACAAATGAGAGACAGACGCAGTCAGACACACAGAATGAGATAGAGGCTAAATGTCACATGGTAGAACATAGATTATTAAAACTGTGGACTGTTCTAAGTTATAAGAGCTGGTTAAGAGCTCAGAGGTTAAGAACACTGGCTACTCACCCAGAGGTCCTGAGTTCAATTCCCAGCAACCACACAGTGACTCACACCTGCAGCACACCGCACCCCCATCTGAGCTCTGTGTGCTACAATACAGTTCGCAAGCTTTGGGCAAGGGGCTGGAGGTTGAAATACACAAACAGAGACAGACAGATGCATGGACATCTAATCACTGGTAAAAAGCCCTTTATTTCATAGCACCATGGAGGCTTAAATACCCAGCAGTCAAGTGGGCCAGCAGGTGAAAACCCCAGCCTCTGATCCTCAAGGCACAGCTTTTAGTTACTCCAATCAGAAGACTCTAGCAGAGAAGAGCAGCTGAAGGCCAGGACTCCAATTGGTCCCAACCCACAACCATCTTAATGAGATCTGGTGCCTCTTCTGGCCTGCAGGGATACATATATACATTATATGCAGGCAGAACCCTGTATATAAAATAAATAAATAAATAAATCTTTAAAAAGAAGAAGAAGAGCTATTTAAAAACAAGCCTAAACTAAAGATCAAACTTTCATAATTAGTAATAAACCTCTGTGTCATTATTTGGGAGCTGGCTGGTGGGACAGAGAAAGACTGGTTACACCAATCCTCTGGAGCTGTAAGCACCAAAGGCACTCTTTCTTCTCTAAGTCATTTTGATCCTGTTTTATCACAGCAGTAGAGAACTGGTTAACGCAAATATATTCAAGGCAGGTTGTTTGTTATGTCTTCTTTTGTTTTGAGTTTTTCTTTTTAAAGTGTAGGTATGCCACAGCACACTTGAGATTGGAGGACAACGTTCAGAAGGCAGTTTGTTCCTTCTCTCAGGGGACCAGACTCGAGCTATCAGGCTTGGCAGCAAGTGCTGAGCCATCTCCCTGGCCCTGTTTAAGCTTCCTTAACTTCAACTTGACAAGTCCGTTTAAACCCTGAAGGATGATTCATAGACATCTTTATCATCTATATTTACTTTTCGTCCATTTATATCTTTTTATTTTAATTATCTTATTTGTTATATATCCATTATACAAAATGATGGGTTTCACTGTGATAGCTTCATATGTAGACTGTGCTTCGTTCATCATCCCATTCTTTTCCTGTCCCCTCCCCCTTCCTCTGGTCCCCTTCCTCTGTCCATATAGTGCTGTAACCAGTCTTTTGCCAACTTGACAAGAGCTAGCATACTCTTGAAAAGGAGCACCTCCATGAGGTTGACTTGTAGGAAAGTCTGTGGGACGTTTTCTTAATTAATGATTGATGGGGGAGGGCCCGTCCCACTGGGAATGGTGCCTCCCTGGGCAGGTGGGCATGGAGAGCAAGTCAGTAAGAACACCCTTCCACAGCCTCTGTGTCAGTTCCTGACCCTAGACTCTGCCTCAGTTTCTTTCAGGAATAGCCTGTGAGTAGGATACACAAACCAAATAAATACTTTCCTCCACAGCTTCCTTTAGGCATGGTGCTTATCACAGCAACTGAACTAAAATGAAGACACCTCCTTTTACTTTGCCATATATAATAAAATATTTGTAATTATAATATATAATACACATAAAATAATTATAATACATAATAATTTTAATTCCCTCATAGGAGAAAAGCCTTGGGCATCTGCCTGAGTCTGGTTTCTTTCACTTAACATGATAATGTTCCGTTTTGACCAATTTTTCTGAAAATCACAGACTTTCATTGCTGAATAAAACTCCATTGCTCTATGCACCATGTTTTCTCAACAACTCATCTACTGGTGAACATCCACACTGACTCTGTAACTTGGAAACTATAAATACTGCGGCCAAAGAAATGATGTGGAGCATCTATATGGCATATTGACTCAGGTTCCTTTGGGTAAATACCCAGGAGTTGAGCAAAGGGGAGCTGTATTTTCAGTTTTCTCAGGCACAGCTTGCCTTAGCCACTGTTCAATTACTACGAAGGGACATCGTGACCTAGGCAATTTTTATCAGAGAAAGCATCTAATTATAATCCACATTATCTTAAGTTAAGCTCCTTAAGGAGAGGAACACTGACTAACCACTGACTTCTTGCCTAGCAGCAGGCCCGGCACTCACCGGCACTCACCATGTGGTTATGTAATATATAAGAAGCATAAGGGAATAAGGAAGATAAGTAATGGTACTGAATGCAAAATTGTTCTGATGATAGGATTTGTTTGTTTGTTCTTCTTTTGTTTTCTTTTTCTTTTTTTTCAGTCACCCTGCTGGCCTGGAACTTACATTAACCAGGTTGCTCCAACTCAAGGAGATAAAGAGATACGCCTGCCTCTGGCTTCTGCGTGCTAGTATTAAAGACATGGTGACTCTTGATAGGATTTGAAATAAAATTTATTTCAGTTTTGTTTTTCTTGTGGACGTGGCTGATGAACCAATCTGCCTCCGAGGCTTAAAAACCATCTTATAGTAAAAACAAACTAGGCTCTATGATTAAACCTATGTTTCTCAAGGATTGGTCTATGTACCACCCATAACCTTAACTACAAATGGTTCTGTACTACCTGTCCCAGGAAACCAGGTCTTTGTTTCAAAAGCTAGCTATGATAGTCGTGGCTCCCTTGTGATACCCACCTTGTCACCATGTCTTTGTCTCAGGAAGTCTTTATGACTAATTTGCTATGCTTTTGTTCTGCTCCTGTAACCCCGCCTATTTTGCCCACCCATTTCTCCATTTGGAAACTCCCGACCCCTGGGCTGTAAAAACTTTGTCCTCCTTATGTCCAATGCTGACCTATCAAGCTCCACCATAGAGGAAGGCAGCCTGTGTACATGAACAAAAAAAAATTAACTAAGATTGCTTTAGTTAATTGCTTGTTTTAATTAATTTGGGCCGGTGGTCTTTCTCCTTGAACCTTTTGGGATTAACAGAGGCATCATTGCAGATTTATACATATTTGATAGTCTAGGTGTCTTAATCCAGTTTTTTTTTTTCCAGTTAAAGAATTAAAAGTCAGGCTGGGCGGTGGTGGCACAGGCCTTTAATCCCAGCGCTCGGTTTTATCATTCATAACACAGGTGACCTAGGGCAGGTCCTGAGGCCTCAGCAGGTGGCCTGAGGATTCAGCTTGAGACAGACAGATAAGAGTTTATTTATGGGTAAGGGGATAGAGAGGAAAGGGGGGTAGGTGAAAGATCCACTTGGCTGTGAATGGGGGGGGGGGGAATTGGGAGTGTGTGGGGTTTGTCTCCTGAAGGAACAGGGTACCGAGGTGACAGGCCAGGTTGGCAGATTACAACGCCTGAGAGGCAGACAGATCTCTGTGAGTTCGAGTTCAGCCTGGGCTACAGGACAGGCTCCATAGCTACTGAGAAACCCTGTCTTGAAAAATGAAGAAGAAGAAGAAGAAGAAGAAGAAGAAGAAGAAGAAGAAGAAGAAGAAGAAGAAGAAGAAGAAGAAGAAGAAGAAGAAGACAGAAAAAAATTCTCCAGCACAGCAAGGAGCAGCAGAAAAATTCCAAGCACCAAAGTCAGCCGCAGACAGAATCAGCTGTTGAAGGAAGGCACTTGTTGAGGGTGAGGAAACATGTATACCCAACAAACAAACTGACAAAGACCTTTGCAGAGGGGAACCTCAGAAAGCCAATGATCCAGTCTTTTCCAGAGGGCAGGGCTTTAAATCCTCTGAAGGGTTTCCTCCCCTAATTAAGATTGGTCAGTTTAAAGAAAGATTGGATGGTTGATTGGCCCAGAGCTGTTGAGTGGCATGTCCAGGTCCCACCTTGCCCTTGTTGGGGGGATGCAGTCCTTAAACAGGGCACCTGGGGGTGGGAGACAAAAGCCCAAAAAGCCTTTGTTTTAAACTGTCAGGCTTTTGTCTCAAGTCAGGAAGGCAAGGAAGAAGACAGCCATTTTGGAAATTTAGCCCCCTCACATGCTAGAATTATAGTTGGCTTGTCATGCCCACCTATCATTTCTGATAGCTCTGAGGGTCTCAACTCTGGTTATCACCCTTGCTTGGCAAGGGTTTCCCACAAAAACTTATCCCCAGGCCCTAGTATCTTCCCATAGAATGAACATTTTACCAGATTTGGGAGCCACAACCCATCCTCCAACCAAACTCAGCCACCCATCCTTAAAGAGCCAATTAAAAGAGCCAAATAGTGTAAAGCAAAAAAGGGGACTTTTTCAATATAGTCACAGTGGGAAGAGGAGCAAATGATCCCGTGGTTCCCCCTCTCTAAGTCTTTGTGAAGGAATCTGACGGGAGATTAAGACTTAAATAGAGGGCCAGGACAGGCACACCCAAGGGTTTTCATCTGAAGTGACCCTACACACCTTTGACCCATCATTGTATGGGCTTAGTCTCATTCAGTGAGATGATCCAATAGCTATTAACCCTGTGTGAAATCTCTTTCACAAGTTCCCTCTCTTACTGGTGATCTTTTCTTCTCCCAAAATGAGATTCTTGAAGAAATTCCCTGTTTCCTTGGAGTCCATTGTTTCAATATGATAGCCAGATGGAGAGGCACAAAATGTCTCTTTAGAATAACTTTTTCTGTCAGGCCCAGGCTTACCTAAACCCAGAGGAAGAGAGATATCAACAAGGTAGCTAAAAGTTGAAAAATGTTAGGAAAGTCGTGCTGTCTCCACTAAAACAAAAATCCAGTTATGTCTAGATATTTCCATACCCTTCCAAAATGGAAGTTTTAATTAGATTTTTTTCCCCATTGTGATTTGATTTCTTAGTGTCAGGGATGTAAAGTTTCAGAGATAGTTCCTCCCACTCCTTCCTGAGAGCTACGGTCACACTACACACACACACACACACACACACACACACACACACACACCGAGAGAAAGTATTCTCTGTCTCCCAAGCTACTTTTAGGCCATTTTACTCCACCCTTTTTAAAAAAAAACCTCTTTCTTCCCTTAGGTTCACATTGTCCCAAAGATACCCACCCCACCCATCTAAAATAACAGCGCACTTTCCTTTCTACTCTCTGATGGAAGAGCCTGGTTTATTCCTTTTACTTCCTGGAGTCTACAGCCACAGCCACGACCCTCAAAGATTTTATAGTACCCTCAGGTCACAGTTCCCTAGCCTCCTGCTTCCTGACAATTCTCTCCATTCTTCCACAGGGTCTCAGGGCCATGGTGAATGCCTAGCTTTTCACCCCCATAAATTTATTACCTGTGCAATAGTCTGTCCTATCCCTTTAAGAGACAAGTTCCACCCACTCCTTCCCCTTGCTGCTGAGGCAAGTGGATCTTCCTTCTGCTTCTAGCTTGAGCTTTCTGTCTTTTCCATCTCTCTACAGAAGAGGTAGCTTCTCTTTTCCTCCTCCCTCTCTGTTTCTCTTTCTCTCTCTCTGCCTCTCTCTCTCTCTCTCTCTCTCTCTCTCTCTCTCTCTTCTCTTCTCTTCTCTTCTCTTCCACTTTCTCCCCTTTACCCCCTTTCCCTCCATAACCCACTAAATAAATACCCACTTTCTCTGCATGGCATGTCTCTGTCTCTCACCTGTTGCTCACTGGCTCTCTGCCTAGACCCTGGCCTGCTGCCCGCTGCCACCCCTCAGCCACTACAGAGTTTTACCATTACAACCTCACCAACGACAAATTTAAACATCCCATCTCTCAGCCAGTTTCCTTCTTCCTCTGTTCCTGGTTGGGTCCCATGGGTTTTTTGACCTGTGATCTTTTTCACTCCTTTGATTTTCATCATACTCAACTATCCTCCCTTTCATACCCACTTAGATGCCTAAGCCCTATTGTTAACATCATCCTACTATGATAGATGTTTGGCCTGATTGCCATTCTCTTCCACAGCATCTGCCTACACAACTCAGTCCTAAATGAAGGCCACCATTCACCTCCCTGTGTAAGGGCCTGCCCACCTGAGTGCTGGCAGAGAAATCACCAAATTAATTCAGATTGGTGTCACAACACCATCTTAATTACCGAGTTCTATGGATGATCTACACAGCCTAGAAATCTTAACTTTTGTCCTCTCGACAGCCTGAGATCCCTTTGTCTGCAGTTGCTATTTCTCTGACTCACCCTCAGAAGACAATTTGCTGCAGACACTCTATGTCTGACCTTGTTTGTGGAATCCTAACTATATTTAACTGACATACAATCTCATTTAGTCTGAGCTCAACGGTTTGTAACCTGAGTTAAAGCAAACCCCAGAGGAGTACAGGAGCACTCAAGGGAATACAGACACACATACTCAATTACATTGTGCAAAGCTTTATAAGTTCTTAATTGATCCATCTGATAATGTTCCCATAAACTGTCTGTTCTTACTGCCCCCCCTTCTCAGTTTTGTTTTATTGTTGTTATTGTTTGTTTTTTGAACTAGAATCTCACTATGTGGCTTTGACTGGCCTGAAACTCACTGTGTAGACCAGGCTGGCCTCCAACTGAGAGATTTCCATCCAGCTGCATCTGCTTCTGCATCCAGGAGTTCTGGGATTAAGGGTATGCTCCATTGCACCCAGCCCATTTTGTTGCTGTTTTTACTCTAAATAAAAAGTGTGTCACATTCTGTCCCTCTGAAATCTTACTGCAGTATGCTACCCAGTGATGTAAGGTCACACACACACACACAAAAAAAAATGATTCAGGAGACATTTTAAAACTTGTTTTTTTCTTCTTTGTGTGTGTGTGTACTTTTTATTCTTTTTCTTTCTTTCTCTCTTTCATTTTTTTTTAAATTGAGACATACTATTTCTCCATAATCCTGCCTGGCCCCTATACTACATATGTAACCCCTTGAACTGTGTCAATCCTCCTGTTTCTGCCACTACAGAAGTGAGTCACCACATCCAGCTTCCAGGGTCATTTCTAAATATTAATACCACTGAAGCTTTTTTTTAATCAATGCACTCTAAGCCCACAGCTGGGATTCATGTCTGTAACGTATCTCCCTTAAGAGTTTTCTAAATGGAGCATTAAGCCTAAATGAAGGTGTTTTGAGTTTGCACAGATTGGAAGGTACGGCACAAAGAGTGCTGGCAATTTTGTTACTGACTCACAAGTGTGAGAGCCAAAATTATGGTTTAAATTTTAATTACGGTACCTAAGAGATCTATAAAACAAAATGTCTCTGATCTGCAAGCCCCCAGCCCAAAGACAGATGCTTCCTAAGGTGCTGCAGGCTGTCGTTGATGGAAGATAACAAGTCACGTGTTTTCACTCCCCTAAACAAGTTCACTTGACCCAACTACTCCGGATGTACTTGGTCATGTGCGGGTGCGAGGAAGTATGTCAGGATGCATGCTTGCCCCTGATTGGATGAAGGTGGGAAGTACACAGCCTTGTGGGTTTGCCTTTTATAAGCAGGTGACCAACATAGCTCATGGTCATTTTCTGGGAACCTTGGAATGGACCTGGCCAGAGTCCATCATCCTGGCCAGAATTTAATTAAAGCTTGCTTCAAATTTGGCTCGGATCTGTGGTAGCAGCCTTATTCTGGCCTACTAGGAAAGTTGATGGGGTTCAGTAAGGGTAACTTCTCCGGCTACAGCAAGGTTCTAGGACTCAAGGGGGTGAAGAGAGAGAGAACAATCTGGAGCAAAGTGAGTTTCTTTACCAATGTGCACCATTGTATGCCAGTCACATATTTTGTTGAATTCAAGGAAAAGGAACTGTGATCGTGTCTTAATCTCTGTTTCTGTTGCTGTGATAAAATGCCCCTGACAATAGCAACTGGAGGGAGAAAGAATTCATTCTACCTCAAAGTTCAAGAGTACAGTCCATCATGACGGAGAAATCAGGCAGTTGTCTATGTAAAATCATAGCTCTCATCTTAAAGGGAATACAAGATATTGTTCTGGAGTCATTTTGAGTATGCCTAGCTCGGGAAAACGGAGTTAGGTTACCCCCAATTCTATGTTCCAACTCAGAAGCAGTTTCATGAAGTATTTCTAGTTTTACAGAACAGAGAAACTCGGAAATTAAAAAAAAATTAAATACTTTGGTGAGTACATGAGAGAGGCAGGAACAGTGAGATGGGGAAGTTTCTGTGTAGCCCTGAGATGCTATCTGATGACATTCTCAGCCTTGCAGGGTGGAAGACAGTGAGTGGATCTGTTGGGTTTCTATCTATTAGCCTCATGGTGTCAGTTCAGACACAGAAGTAGGAAATGAATGAATTTTCTGGAGGGCTAGCATGAGCCCTAGACAAAATAATCAGCCATTAGACCTGCAACATTCCAGTCTCCCCACAGTACTAAAATTCTGGTCAACGAGTCATTCTCTGAAGACGCCACTTCCTTTCAAGTGTTTCTGTCTACATCCTCCAGAGCTTGAAGCAGCTGATCACATGGACTTCAGGCTCAAGAAGCAGATGGCAAAGAATGCCTCTTGCTGCTCACCCCCTTGTACAGTCCAGGACAGCAGCCAGGGGATGGTGCCACCCACACTGGGCAGGATTTCCCACCTCAGTTAACATGACAATGGGTGCCCAGGAACCATCTCTGGGTGATTCTCAAGTTGACAAAACTAACTGCACAAGGTGAAAAACGCCATGTCGACTGCCAACAAGTAAACAACGAAGCTTTTTGAAAAAAGGAGCCTGGCTCTGGCTTGATGTTTTCAACCTTTGTTCTGACTGATGAGAAAAGGTTTTCATCAACATTTATCAAAAATATTACTAGTATTATAAATTCATATGCATTTTTCCTTAACCTTAGGGGACACTGTCCCAATGCTGTCTTGAGAACAACAATCATGAATGATTCCCTGGTGAGTCTGAATTCACAGAGGCCCATTATTCTTTCTCTTTTTAATATTCTCCAAATTTTCACAAAGCAGACATGACAAGCCTTATGCACAGATTAGAACAATCAGTTCCCTAAATGTAGCCTAGACTGTAGAGCTGGCGTCATGTTCTCAGGTGAAGATTTGTGATTGTGACGATGATGCTAAATTCATAACCGTACTTTCTGTTTTAACTAGGCATGGAGACACATGCCTATAATCCCAGAATTTAGAAGGTGGAAACAGGAGAATTACAGCCTTGGCTACATAGTGAGTTTTGAGCCAACCTGGGTTATATAGGACTACTAAGAAGTAGATATTTGAGAGTTAAAAAATAACAATATCGTCTCACAGTTAAACAGTAGAAAAAGCTCACCTTCCTAATACTCTTAGAGAAGGACTAAAACAATCAGTACTTGAACTAATTATAGACATTTTGTTCTTGACCAAAATAAAAACTCTAAAATGCACAATTTTTCGTTTTACAGAATATTTAACAAGCTTAATTCAGTTTTACTTCCATAAATAAAAGAGTGACTAACAAAATAATTAATAGCTGACACCTAACAAAAGACATTTCAGAAGGCTTTTTAAAAATTCCTCTCTGATATTGAGCAAATTAGTCACCAACATTTGTTGGTAAATTTCTTCTCAAAACAAATGAATCATAATACTATTTATTTATTTTGGTGTTTTGGTGTTTTACCTGCTTGTATGTCTGTGCACTGCATGTGCAGTTCTTGAGGAGTCCAGAAGAGGGCATCTGATCCCCTGGGACTGGAGTTACAGCCACCAGGTCGGGTGAGGGGAGTCACACGGGAGTCACACACAGCCAATGGTCTTAACTGCTGAGCCATTTCTCCAACTTCTTCATAAATAATTTTCTCATTGCATACTTATGTTGTTTAATCTGTATTACTCTGCTCATTGCAATGCTAACTCAACCCAAATAAAAGTATTTTACCATTTTAAGTCCCACTTATTCAATTTTTAACATTGAAATTTAATGCGTAAGCATGCTGTTAAATGCAGGGACATGTGTTAGAGCAACCTGTGAAAAAAAAAATTCCAGGTCACATTAGGACAAAATTCTGTGCTAGAACCAGAGTAAGTCTATGAATTGAAAAATGAAAACAAACATCTATATATTCACTAAGTTTGTTCATTTTTATGACTAATTATGGTTAACAATTACCATTGTATTTGTGTTCATAGATATATGTAAATGAATTATGTGAAAATAATTTGTATTATGTCAAATAGTGCTTTTCCAGTTTTGCATTATTTTGTTTTGGACTTTTGAGACTGAGTCTCACTGGATAGGACAAGCTTCAAACTCGAGAGCAGTGGTTCTCAACCTTCCTAATGCTTTGGCCCTTTAATACAGTTCCTCATGTTATGGTGACCCCCCCAACCATAAAATTATTCATTGCTACTTCATAACTGCAGTTCTGCTACAGTTAGGAATCGTAATGTAAATATTTGAAATGCAGGGTGTCTGATACATGACCCCTACGTGGTTGCCACACACGGGTTGAGGACCACTCCTGGAGATCTTCCTACCTAGGTCCTCTGAGTGCTGCCGCCGTGTGTGTCAGTATATATGGTACAGGGGATTGTACCTAGGACAGCATGAGTGCTGGCAAGGCAAGCATTCTCTCTCTAAACTGTGTCTCTGGCCCTCATGCCCAATGCCCGGGCTGGTCTTGAACTCATGCTATAGCTCAATCAGGTCTTAAACTTTAGATCCTATTGCCTCAGTCTCCCAAGAAGCTAGAATTGCAAGACTCCCACTTACATTTAAGCTTTCTGAGACACATGTCTTAGTTAGGGTTTTTTATTGCTGTGAAAAGACACCATGACCACGGCAACTTTTATAAGGAAAACATTTAATGGAAGGGGTTCACTTGCAGTTTCAAAGGTTCGGTCCATTACCGTGGAGGAGCGCACAGCGGCACCCAAGCAGATGTGGTACTGGAGGGGTAGCTGAGAGCCCTACATCTTGCAGGCAACAGGAAGTCGAACGACTGTTACACTGAGGGAAGCCTGAGCAAAAGAGACCTCAAAGCCCACCCCCACAGTGACACATTTCCTCCAACAAGGTTACACCTCCTAATAGTGCCACTCCCTTTGGGGGCATTTTCTTTCAAACCATCACACAGGATCTCACTATGTAGCCCTGCCGGACCCGTAACTTGCTACACAGACCCAGCTGGCCTCAAACTGAGCTCATAGAGATCCACCAGGCTTTGCCTCCCAAGTCCATGAATTGAAGTTGTGTGCCACCAGGCCCGGCACTGTTTAAACTGTTGATGAAAGTGTTCAGACGTTAATTTTAAAATGTGGAAAGGGTATTGAATTTTCAAAGCTTCTTTTGTGAATACCCAAGCAACTTTTTTTAATTATTATTTTTAAACCAATTCCAATATTTCTGTTCCCCTTTCCAGACCTATGGGTGTAGAAATCGCAGAGGTCTAGGTGGCTCCTTGGAAAGGAATTCTCCCTTTTTCTTTTGTTTTCAGTGATGTCTCGTGAAGAAAGGAAACTTTTTGCCAGCACAGCCATTCTACAAGTTCAAAAGAGGCACTGCTCCCCAACTCAGGGTGTTAGAGTGGAAAGATAGAAAGGTCGAAGTCCTTGACCTTGCTCAGCTGCTGCAGCTTCAAAACTGCTCGGCTCTGGACTTTCCACCCAGGGAGAAAAACAAGCTTCTATTTGCATAATCTGCTTGGGGTTGGGTTTTTTGTAGCCTGCAGCCGCAGCATCTGAACTGATTTTCTGTTAATTCAGTCTCAGAGACTTCTCAACCGTCCCCCATAAAGCTTCCAGGACCCACACACCCTTTCTGTGTTGGCCCTTGTTCCTCTGAAGCCATCACTGCAGTCACTCGTCACCCACCTGAGGACCTTTAGCATCCGACTTCAAATGAGCCTTGGAAGCAGCCGCCAACACATCTTTATACAAACAGACCTGATCTACAATGATTCGATTTAGGATTTTTTTTTTTTCCTTCCAAATGGTCTCCTGAAGACTTAGAGATCTCTGCAGAAGAGGAAGTGGGAAGATGGAAAGAGCCAGAGGTGGTGGATGATTGACAGAAAACAGCAGTTTCCAGACACAACAGGGCTGAACAAGCTCAAGGTAGACGAAACCTCTGCATGGGGGAGATGAGGTAGACACTGTCATAATTCTGCTGGGTACCCTGTCACCTGAATAACCTGTCCCTTTAAGAGACAAGCTCTGCCCCCAGTTCCCCACCCCCACCCCAGGCAAGTGGAGCTCCTGCTTCCTCTCCTTCTCTGTCTGTCTGTTCTTCTGAAAAGGGAGCCTCTGCCTTCTCCTCCTCCCCCCTTCCTCTTTCCTCTCTTTCTGAATCTCTATCTCTCTCTCTCTCTCCCTCTCTCTCCTTCTTAACCCATTACCCTTATATCTTATATTCTCCCAATACTCACTAAATAAACCCTGTACCCAAGCTCTCTCCACATGGCCTATCTGTCCCTCACCCGCTGGGGCCTCGGGTCACCAGCTCCATAAATCATAACAGGTGCCAAGTCCCTTCCCTAGCCAAAAAGCTACATGCAAGTGACAACTGACATGGGGGAGGGGAGATGTTTTCTTCAATGGAGTGGCAGGAAGCTCCTCAACCCTACTCTGGGACACGCTCAGGAGTGTAGCAAGCTTTCTTGTTGGACTATGTTTGTATCGCCAGTCCCCAAATAACAACACGGAGACTTATTAATTATGAAAGTTTGGCCATTAGCTTAGGCTTGTCCCCCTAGCTCTTATACCTTAAATTAACCTTCTTTTATTAGTCTACGTTCTGCCAGGTAACTTGGTTACCTCTACTCTGTACCATACGTCCCACCTCTTCAGTGTCTCCCTGGCATCTCCTCCTTTCTTTTTCCCTGTGTTCCTCTCACTCCCCAGAAATTCCACCCGTTCTCTCTTGCCTACCTATTGGCCATCCTGCTTTTTACTAAACCATTCACAGCACACCTCTTCACACGGTGTAAACAAACAGCCCACAGCCAGCACAAACCAGACTCCATACTGTTGTTTTTAAGAGAGAGAAAGACTATGCAGTTGTGTGGGTCAGAAGTCATAGGAGGATATATAGTGTGTGTGAAATTCTAAAAGAATAAATACAATTTAAAAAATTTTTACAGTGGTTACAAAAGCAATATGCAATCAGTGGAAAACATACTTTGAATTGTGGATCCTTCCCCCATTGCCCAACCCCCACCATGGAGACAGGATTTCCCTGTACAGCTCTGGCTGCCCTGAAATTTATAGAGGTCCACCTGCCTCTGCCTCCTGAGTTCTGGGATTAAAGGTGTGTGCCACCACTCTGTGGCTTGAATTCTGGATTTTAATCGGGGTTAGGGTGCTGTTTTTTGAGACAGAGTCTCTCTACAGAGCCTTAGCTGTCCTGAAACTCCCTGTGTAAACCAGGCTGGCCTTGAACTCACAGATACCTGCCTGCTTTTGACCCCCACGTGCTGGGATTAAAGGTATAGGCTATAATACCTGACCTTGATGGATTTTAATTTTAATTGACAACTCGATTTTATCTTTGGATGTCTCACAGATATTTCAGAATGAAGACTTATGAAACCAAGTCTTAATCCTCATTCTTTCAGTTGTGTTTCCCCTTCATTCTTCCCTCGAAGTCATTTCCGTTTCAGCTGTAGTAAGAATTCTAGTTATATCCTCTTTTTCACAGCCCTAACTTTCCTTCTCATCTGCCTCCTTCGGCGCCAATTTTAATCCCAAATCAGTCATCACTAAGTCCTATGGTAAAACTTCTGTACAGTCCCTGTGAATTGACTTCTCTTTATTTCTTCTCTCGCAACCACTAAGAGCTTCTCTGCTGTTTTATTTTGGCGACTGGGACTCACTGTGTAACCCTGGCTAGCCTGGAATTCACTTTGCAGGCTAGGTTGCCCTCTGCCTCCCAAGAGCAGGAATTAAAGGCGTTTGCCACCAGGTCTGACGTGTCTGTTTGTTTGTTTGTTAATTTAATGTCATTCTATGTGTATGGCGTTTTTGCCTGCATGTATGTTTGCATGTATGTGCCTGGTGACCACAAAGATCAGAAAAAGACATCAGATCCCCTGGAAATGGTGGTAACGGACAGTTGTGAGCTATTATGTGGATGCTGAAAATCAAACCTGGGTCCTTTGGAAGACAGACCATCCAGTGTTCTTAACTTCTGATCCATCTTTTTGGCCCCTTTATTACTTTAAAAAAAAAAAAAAAAACAAGGTCCTGGGGCTGGAGAGATGGCTCAGCGGTTAAGAGCATTGCCTGCTCTTCCAAAGGTCCTGAGTTCAATTCCCAGCAACCACATGGTGGCTCACAACCATCTGTAATGGGGTCTGGTGCCCTCTTCTGGCCTGCAGGCATACATGTAGACAGAATATTGTATACATAATAAATAAATAATTTTAAAAAAAAGGTCCTGGATTAGTGAGATGTCTCATTGGGTCTCATCGGGTACATCACACAGCAAGCAACCTGATGATCTGAGCTTCATCCTCAGAACTTGCATAAGGGCGCAAGAGCAGAATAGACTCTGCAAAGCCATCCTCTGACCTCCACGGGGGTGTTGGGGCACACACACCCACTCACAATAATGCATTTAAAACTTAAAACAACAACAACAACTAAACAGGGTCCTGCTATGCTAGCCTGAAACACAAGATCCCCAAAGTCTTGCCCTGAGATGAAAGAAGTGTGCTATCGCTCCTGGTTCTATGGTACCTTATTTTCCTTCATCCTTTGTCTAATCCATTATCCTCACAGAAGCCAGAGAACAGCCGGAAAGATAAATTTGATCATGCCACCCTAGCTTTCTACAGTGACTGACTGTCCATTGTATTCAGATAAAAGTAAACTACCCTTAATATTGCCTATAAGGCATTAAATGATTATCTCCCACAGATCGATAATCTTCTCCCGTACACATCCCCTTGGTTCCCTGTGGTCCGCTCACATTACCCCTCTTCGCATTCAGGGGTGGGCAGGTAATTCTTTGCTTATACAAGACACATTTAGTATACAATATTCTTTGCTCATTCAAAACATATTCAGTATACAATATTCTTTGCCAGGCTGTGCCTTCTAGGCTAAATTTGAATGTGTTCTTATTTTCTCCTAGCAACCTAATTCAGTTGTGTTCAGTTGTTATACACAGTGCTTTTCACTGGCCGTATCCATTTTCTCACTTCCCTGTTATTTCAAACAATACTCCTGTAATATTTTCGTATTTGCATCCAAGAGTTCCTCTAAATCAGTATGTATTAAACTGTGAGCCACAACATGCTGGTGAAATGTGTGTGTGTGCACTTGCATGTGCACGTGTGCGTGTGTGTGTGTTTAAAGAAAAGAAAAAAGAGGGGCTAAGAATGTAGCTGAGTTGGTGGCATAGATACAGTCCCCAGCACTGCATAAAACAGATGCCTGTAATCCCAGTGCTTGGAAAGTGGAGGCAGGAGTTTCAGGAGTTTAAGGTCAGCTTTTGTTACACTGAGAGTTTGACCCAGGCTCTGTAAGACCCTGTCTCCAAATAAAATAAATGAATAAACAAATAAATAAAAGCATAGAAGAAGATAGAATGTATGCTGTGTGTCACAAGCATAAACTTTGTTTCATGAAACATTTATTTTAGGTGTGTGTGTGTATGTGTGTGTGTGTGTGTGTTGGGTCATAAACTAAAATAAATCTATTTCTATAAATTTAAAAAAATGTAGATTTGTAGATTAGAGAGATGTCTTAAAGGTTAAGATCACTGGCTTCCTTTCCAGAGGTCCCAGGTTCGATATCTAGCACCCACTCAGAAGCTCATAATTGTCAGGGACTCCAGTTCTAGGAGGTCTGATGTCCTTTTCTGACCTTCCTGGGTGCCAGGCACAAAAACAAAACATCTATACACATACAACTAAAGCAGAATGGTAGGACAACTTTTTGAGGTTAGAAAGTCACAATTCCAGTCACGTATTTTAGGGACGGTATGTATTGCTTAGGGCCTGACATCCAGTTAGACGGATGCACGTCCGCCATTTCCAGTGGAAAAACATCTAAGCGAGCATGCGTTTCACACTTTGTTCTTGGATCGCTCGCGCTAGTTTCCATAAACTCCTGTTCACATAAACAGTACCTTTTCTGCAAAGGGGGAGATTCTCAGAGTTAAACATCTTCCGCACATTTTATAAGAGTGAGTTATCTATGGAGAAAGTCGTTGTTTGGGTCCAAAGACAGTGACGGAAACCAGGCGGTCCGCCGTTTTAGCATGCATTCTCTTTTCATAACTTTCCACATCACCAATTTACATTACGGCTAGAAATAAATCTTCTATGTTTATTTAAACACTGAGAGTGCAGAACACATTCATTTTTATTGTATAAAACTCCACTGGAAAAATCCTGCCTGCTTAGGGTAGTAATCCCCAATCCCTGGACAGAATGCCATGTTCATGTGCTGTTTTCTATTCTGGGTTGCCACTCGGTTCGCTGCTGCCCTTTAGCCTACCTTTATTGCACAGACAAGGACTGTAACTTAGCCAACCCTAGCAAGTCAGAGCACACAGCTGTCTCTGCCTAGAACTGGAAGGGAATTGAAAGGCAATCTACCCTGCAGCATTTACCCTATCTCTGACTCCCCATCATCCAAGGCCTGTTCGGTATCAGCCAGAAGACCTTTGTAAAAGGCAAATTACTTACTATGAAAGAGGCAACATTTTTTAGCCACTATCCGTTTGTCGAAAGGTAGGATCAAGTCCTTGGATTTGAATGAGTGGGATAGAAATAATTTAGATCTTAAGTCAGTACAAATGAAAGGCAAGAAAAGATCTGTGTGTGCGCGTGTGTGTATTTGTGTGCGCACACATGAACACATGTGTGCACGTGTGCCACGTATGTGTACATGGCCATGGAGACAGAAGAGAACATAGGCGCCCCTGGATCTGCAGTTATAGGCAGTTCTAAGCCACCTGAAGTAGGTCCTGGCAAGCAAAATCAAGTCCTCTGAAAGAGCAGCAAGTCTTTCAGCCCAAACCATCACCCGAGGCCCTCGGAAAGGTATGTCTGAAGGGGAACACCTGAGTATCCCTGCTGGGTGGGGAGAAAGAAGAGCAGGAGACAAACACTCCCCACTTGGCATTAGTGGACTCTTGGGAGTGTCGTGAAGCACAACCAACATCCCAGCCCTCCTGAGTTCTGTCATTCACATGCTTCAGCCATTGTGGCTCCCAGGTGTCACTCCATCCTGTCACAGCATCCCAGAAGCCAGTGCTGAGACACATAAAGCATCCAGGCTCAGGAGCCCTTTTTTTTTTTTTTTTTTTTTTTTTTTTTTTTTTTTTGTTGTGATCTCAATTTTATTACAATTTCTTTAGGACCTACCTTGCCCTTATTTTATTAAGTTTTTTTGATCGACCTAAACAGATATTCTACTTGAGCAAAATGAAATGTATTGCCCAAGCCAGCAATGGAAAGACAAATGCTGAATTAAAAAGCAATTGAAGAAGGCAAAGAGCAGGTCTGTCTTGGCCAAATAAACCTTTGGCCATGTTGTGAGAGCCACGTTTTTGTTTTGTTTTGTTTTGTTTTGTTATAACTGAAGGAGACGAATGACAATGTTTTGTTAGATAGAAGCCCTTTATGACTGATAAAAACAAGAGGTCTTTTGAAGAGAGGATAATGAAGATAATTGAAGATTAAGCTGTCATTGTGAGTCAAGAATCAGTTGTAAGAAGTGAGCTATAAATAGATTACTTGTCCCTTGCTCAAGAACCCAGGGCTCCTTCATTTTGAAGTATGAAGATAGAGTTCCCCACATCAGGAGCCCACAACTTCTCTGATTCCACATCACTGTCTCAGGCAAGATTTCCATTAAACCTATTTGCAATGAGGTATGAAATGACAAAGTTGCTCCTTTGTTTTTCCCCTCCTCTTGCTCAAATGTCATAGTTCATGTCAACATACTAAACACTAAGAAGCCCTACAGAGAAGAAACCTGTCTGATTTTGTTTTATTCCCAATGTCCACTGTATTTGACAATGGACCTCCATCCTGAATAACTACTAAAATTTAGGGGGAATCTTAAGTCTCATGAGTCACATGCTCTTTTAGGTTATTTTTCAACAAATAGTCCTGGAAGCCTGGTATGCACTAGGTATTGGTTAGTGGGGCGGGAAGTGTGGGAGGAAAAGGTGCAAGCAAGAGAGAACAGTCGATATGGGCTTCCTGTTAGAGCCTGAGAAGCAGATGGTGTAACATTGCCTTAGGAAATTGATTGGGAAAGGATCCGTCTTGATCCAAGAGCCTTGCCCAGTGTTGCTGAAATCACACTACCTCTAAGAGCTGGATACTGGCCAGGTCCTAGGTAGAAGCAGGCAGGCCGCTTCTGAGAAGGACACAGAAGGTCACGGAAGCATGTCACCTGCCAACAGACGTGGCCACTCAGAGACTGATTCAGGTTTAACTCTGTGTTGTCTAAATCCAAAGGCATATACTAAATAGCAGACTCCTTTCAATGCCACCTACTCAGAAGACCCAAGCTGTCACTCATTCCCTTTCCAGTGTGCTTGCTTTCCAAAGGCTCCTGCGGGAAACCACGACCAGGGCTTGGGACATAGCAGAGGAGTGATAATGCACGTCTTCTTCAGTCTTCGCGAACACGGCGGCAGAACACGATATAACATCTTTAGAGGTGCCGTAGTAGTCAGACGACCACAAATGAACATGAATCTCCATGCCGATGTGTGATGTGGGATTTCCCTCTGTTTGCTTGAATACCATTCATGAATAAAGAAACTGCTTTGGCCTGTTGATAGGGCAGAAATTAGGTAGGTGGGGAAGACAGAACTGAATTCTGGGAGCTCCAGGTTCCATCTTAGGGTACTCACACAAATTGCGGGTGGTCAATACAGAGCAGTGAGGTTGGCGGTAGGCACTGGGAGATCCAAAGAAGCAGTTAATTCCTTTAGACAGCTCCTTCTCTCTAGAGTACCACTGTCCCCAAATCTCCTTTCATGGACTTTGATCCCACTTACCCTGACCTTGGTTCATGGCTTTACTGAACCTCAGAAGCACATCAGAAAATGAAGACCTAATACCCTCCTGCATGGGGTGGTTATAATGACTAAGTTCATATATATCATCAATTCATACAGTGCTGGGCAGTAAAATTGTTGGCAACCCTTTTAAATGGTGGTAGTAACTGACAGACAAAAGGCCAGGCTTAAGAAAGATGAGCAGAAAAGAGTAGCTGAAAACAACCCTGTAATCCTTGCGTCTGCTGACCCAACCCCTCCCTCCCCACTCTGGTCTCAAATCGAATCTAAAGGTCCATGGAAGAACTGACAGATAGCCTCGGCACCCAGCCATCTCCTTCAGGCCAGGGCATGTCTCCAAGACTGAGGCCACACGGGGTAGTATATCTGGAATTATCCTCACAGAAGCCCTTTCTTCATCTTTTCTTGGCTGTCTCATCTTGAGCAAATCATCTACAGTCCCCTCCTTTTGCTATTCTCCTGTGTAAAATGTCAAATAATAATGACATCTACCCCATAAGGCCGAGTAGCATGATTGTGTAGAAATGAACTTCGGGGTATGGTTATCTTTTATGTCAGAAGAAAAGAGTAATTGTTCAAAAACAGCCTCATCTAGAAAACTTTCTGCAGTGATGCACTAACAGGATGGTAATTGGATTATTGGTGAGCAATAATTGTTCATGTTTTCCTTTACATTTTGGATATTTGCTTTTCCTTTCAACTCTGGCCATATGGTCTTCATAGCGCAAGCCCAGATACTCTAAATCAGAACTTCTGGCAGGAAGACTGTTTGTTTGTTTACATATTTGTACAGCGCCTGAGTGGTATTTGAGGAACAACAGGCTACCCACTCCTGCCTTATTGCCCAAAGCTGAGCAGAGCTGGGGCTAACACTGGTGAGCTCAAGGTCTGTGGGTCAAAAGGACAGAAATGTACCCTGTTTGACTCAAACTCTCCCCTTACTTAGAAGCAGGAAAGGTGATGCTGGGGAAATCACCAGTGAGTGTAGACCCTGTGGATTAATGGGACTTATCCTCCAAGAGATTAAACTTTAATCTGTTTTTCAAAATGCCCCCCCCCCCAGGTATCTCCAAAGTGAGTTGAGAGGACACACAGAGGGTCACGGGAGGGTTTCCTAAAAATGAGTGAGTGAAAGAGAGAAGAGAGAGAGGATGAGAATATTGTCAAACTCAGGAGTGGTCAGTATTCTTAGAGCAAAGTGAGAAGTTAGAAACTTCCTATCTTCCATGCCCCTACCATCTTCCAGGCCCTTCCCATCCTCCAGGCCCCTCCCACATTCCATGCCCCACCCATATTCCACATCCCACCCACATTCCATGCCACGCCCATCTTTCATACCCCTCCCCTCTTTAGCGGCACTTGTAAAGACTTGGAGTTAAACAACCCCCTTTAAACCAACAAGAATCTTAAATCCATACTTCATTTCTGAATATGGAAAAGCTTCAGTTCAGAGGTCAAAACTATGTTTTGCTATGGAATGTATCTTATAGAGTAATTTCTTTAAAGTGTGAAGTGAAAGCAATAAAAAATTTTTAAAGAATGCATATTGGCTTCCACGGTAGCATTCTTTTCCACAGTCCTCATATTGGAACATATTTATACACCCTCCTACATTACCATGTTACACTGAGTTGCATTTTTCTCCAAGGAAACTGGAAGCTGGGCTGACTGGATGTGTGAGCCTCAAGAGACCAAGGCCAAGGAACTAGCCTTATTTGTCGTTAGTACAACATCAGCTCTGGCAGCACATACACTTTTTGTCTCTACTTTACAATTCTCTAGGCACAAACTTTGAAGAGATTCCCTACAGTCACCACAATTGGATACTTTCTTAGTTCTGTCCCTTAGATCCCAAACTGTCCTGAGAGTTTCTGCTACATCTGACATTCTCATTTCAGCAAATATAAAATAACATCTGCCCAGGACCTGAGTTTTTCTCTTTTGGAACTTTCTCTCTCCCCAACAGGGTGAAGAAAAGATGATGGAAACCTGGAGCATAACTTGGGGTATTCGTTCTGGGCCCTGTTCTTAGCACCCCAAAGCTGCACCACTCCCCCAAAGTCTCTTTGCTTCTCGGCTGCCCTGGGTCATGGCATATTTTCCCATATCTTCCCACTCCACTGCTTCACGCTCAGCACGTCACCAGCTCTGATGATACCAACCACACATGCAGCAACAAATTCTCTGAGATCAGTAAGCAGCAACTAAGCACCGCTATTTCTCCAGCAGTCTAGGTATTATCCAAATCCTCACAGCCACCCTGACAGGCATCCACAGGAATTCTGAAGTAAAAGGGTATTTGCTATAGAAACTCAATGATCTGTGAAAAAGATGCCACGTAATTATGACTCTCTTAAAAATCTGCTTCTCATTGGGTGGTGGTAGTGCATACCTTTAATCCCAGCACTCATGTGGCAGAGGTAGGCAGATTGCTGAGTTTGAGACCAGCCTAGTCTACAGAGCAAGTTCCAGGATGACCAGGGCTACACAGAGAAACCCTATTTTAAACAACAACAACAAAAAAAACCTCAACAAATTAATTAATTAAAAATCTGCTCCCGTAAATGAGCAATCACTCTATTTCTCCATTTTCTCACAAGACTCCAGACAACTTAAATATGCTTATACATTATTAATGTAACAGTCCACATCTAACCTTCAGTGTTTACAGTGGGACCTGTTGCCTCTTGGACTTTCTAAGGGAAAGGACACTGTGTTGCCCCTTGGAACTGAAGTGGATTGTTCTGATTTGCTTCTACAACATCATGTCCAAGTAACCCACACATCTGAGAATTAGCAAATTATATTTACTTAGATTTGTTGCAGGGAGGCTGCTTGTTGGTTCCTGGCTGCTCAGTCACGAAATAATCACACATAAATCATATTATTTAAATCACTACTTGGCACATTAGCTCTAGCTTTTTATTGGCTAACTCTTACATATCAATTTAACCCATTTCTATTAATCTGTGTATTGCCATGTGTCAGTGGCTTACTGGCAAAGTTTCAACATGTCTGTCTCCAGCAGGGCTACATGGCTTCTAAATGACTCTGCCTCCTTTCTCCCAGCATTCAGTTTAGTTTTTCCCCACCTACCTGAGTTCTATCCTATCAACAGGCCAAGGCAATTTCTTTATTCACCAATGGTATTCACAGCATACAGAGGAGAATCCCACATCACCTCCCCTTTTCTGTTTAAATGAAAAGGATTACAGCAAGAATTGCAGTTACAATATTTATATATATTTTATCTTTTATCATAACTAAGGAAAACTATAACTATCAATTCTTCAACTCCATCAAAGACCCCAGAAGAATATATTATTATCTAAGTAAACAGAAAGTACATTGTAAGCAACTTCCAAAACTCTAGATTTGACAGAGACATCTTGCTGCCAGGACAGTCACCCAAAATTCTTTTGTACCATTGGGGCATCCATCTTTGGCCTATTGGCCCATAGTATCTGGCATACTTTTCTATGGAGGAAGAAATTTCAAAGACAGTTCCACTTATATTGGCAGTTTGTCAGTCACTTTCTTCTGTATCCTTCAGAATGTCTGGCAGACTCTTTCATGAAGCAAGAACCCTCAAGGACAGTCTCACCTTTAGGCAAGTTCAGCAGCCATTTCTCTGTGGGTCCTGCATGTTCAGTTCACACAGCATAGTATCAAGGAGTCCAGGCAAGAGCAGTTTCTTGCCCAAATGGCTAACAAACTTCATAATGAGCCTCTTCAGTGCCCATCTTCCTCTTAAAGTTTATTGGAGCTGCCAGGAGCATATGTGTTTCACTGTCATGAAAAGTCCTAAATTTTTTTTTGTTTGTTTGTTTGTTTGTTTTTCAAGACAGGGTTTCTCTGTGGTTTTGGAGCCTGTCCTGGAACTAGCTCTTGTAGACCAGGCTGGTCTCGAACTCACAGAGATCCGCCTGCCTCTGCCTCCCAAGTGCTGGGATTAAAGGCGTGCGCCACCACCGCCCAGCTTCCTAAATTCTTAAAATACTTTGAATGCCATATTCTGTAGCCTTTGAAAGATTTGAAGAATTCCTATTCATCTCTATACATCTAGAAAACCTAACTAACATGACTACAAGCTTGACTACTATAGATGACTATCTATTAACCCATATTTCTTAATTATACATTACATTTTTAAATGAGCTGCACAAACACAATACCTTAATCAAAAGAAAAATATACATATACACAGAATAACAAAATTGACCTTAAATTTATATCAATAGACCAAGATCCATACCAAT
This sequence comes from Alexandromys fortis, assembly GCF_014885135.2. NCBI lineage: Eukaryota > Metazoa > Chordata > Mammalia > Rodentia > Cricetidae > Alexandromys > Alexandromys fortis. Next base: position 4,334,295 of record NW_026067963.1, read on the forward strand.
GTAAATTATTCATCTCTATAGCACATCCCCCTTTAAAATGTAAACATTTATAGACAATATTCGAGAATTTGGGCGTAGTTCTATCCAAACTGCTTCCTGCTATTTATTGGGCAAAGTAATTTTTTGAGGGGTGTTTAAGGCAATCTTTCGGGGGGGGGGGGTTGGTCCACCAAACCACATTAGTCTGGAAGTATTCCACAGGTTCTCATCCTCTGTGGAAACAAAAGAAGAACCTCTTTTCCAAAGCAACATATTCTTAGATCCATATTTTGAAATAAAAAGACCTTTAAAGTATACATGTTTGTTTAGCTTAGCAGCCCATAAAATGTAATGTCTCTCTGTACTTAGCTCCTTCACAGTCAAAAAATTCAAAGAAAACTTGATAATATACATAATCTAGACTCTCTGTGAATTTTCCATCTTTATGTGGCTTATTTTTTTTACTCTTTTTTCTATGAATGTCTGTACACTGTCTCTTTAAAGATTTTACCTTTTTTTAAAACCATTTACTTCATTTTATAACTGCCTATATTCTTTTTCTTCTCTCTCCCAAGCCTATGTACATTTATCCAACACTATTACCCATTTAGAGGTTTTTCCATCTGAATTTGTTTTTATTGTATATTTATAATTATTTTATGACCAGAACTGCTTCTTAAAATGCTAAGCATTTCTTAAAAACATAAGCTACAGCATTACTAGGGTATAACAGCCCTGCCTGCTTGTTCTACACAGTCCAACATGGTGGAGGTCTGTTCACCGCCTCAGCAAGCCATATACACTGCCCCAGTTCCAAGTATGCAGCAGCTCTATGTCAAGCCATTAAGCAATTTGTAGCACTCTGATCACAAAAACCCATTTAAATGCTCCATAGCTGAACCTCCAGAAAGAGTCAGAGTTCGCACTGGCAGCATGGCCCAAAAAGCTGGCATTTCAAAAGCATGGGTTTTTTTTTCTTTCTGTTATCATTGAATCAAGAAAACCTCTCTTAAAGGAGCTGCAGCGTGTTGCCACAAGCATAGCCCATTTGGGAAAAAAATGGGGCTAAACTTTGTTTTTTAGTATCTAGAATTCCTTCCTAAGCCCTCTAAGGTTTTACATGGATTTAGTTGGCCACATGGGCACCAATTGTTATTAGGAGGCTGTTTATTAGTTCCCAGCTGCTTGGCAGATTATACCTGAAATAATCAAGCAGAAACTATATTATTTAAAACAATTTGGCACATTAGCTCTAGCTTTTTATTGTCTAACACTTATGTCTTAATTTAACACATTTCTAGTAATCATTGTATCACCACATGGCTGTGGCTTACTGGGTAAAGTTCCCAGCGTAAGTCTCCAACAGGGCTACATGGCTTTTCCCTAACTCCACCTCCTTTTGCCCAGCATTCAGTTTAGTTTTCCCAGCCTAGCTAAATTCTGCCCTGCTATAGGTCCAAATCAGTCCTTTATTCACTAATGGTACTCACAGCATACAGAGGGGATTCCCACATTATAGATTAGGATATGTGGCTGCTTATTGATCTAACTTCAGATCAGATAAAGCCCAAGTTAAAAGCAGATGGGAAGAGAAGTTAAACATCTAATGCAGATAAACTTGTGCAGGCTATTATTAAAAATTCCTAAATTAAGGGGCTGTCTCAAAAGTTAGGAGCATTTTCTGCTCTTGCAGAAAATCCAGGTTCAATTTCCAGCACCCACAGGGTGGCTCACAGCCATCCTTAACTCCAGTTCCATGGAATCTGACCTCTTCTGACCCCCACAGGCAGCAAGCATACATACATTCAGGCAAAACACTCATATGCATAAAATAAATCTTAAAAAGGATTTTTTATTAGAAAAATTCCTAAATTATGTTGGAGGTTAAAGGCCAGATAGATTAAAGAAAAGATGAAAGCTGAATAACTGTCAAAGGATTCGCTACGTCATTGTTACAGGAGTGAGAGCTGGAGGAGACACTAGAGAGAGATCTCTGCTCCAATGGAAAAGTCATCAAAAAAACACCATTCATTACACAATTCATAAAAGAAGAATTGCAAAGTAGGAGAACAGTCATACACGATGTCTATCTTTAGCATACAAACAAATGCAAGTTTAAGTGAGGCTAAGGCACTGTGTTTGCCCATCCTATGATAAAGGGTAGACTTCTCCTTCTTGTGAGGCTTGGTATCTCATTCCTATCCCCTGGACACCAGAGACTCTAACCTATGACATCTGTAGCTGTCATACTGAGAAACTGGGAGGGAGCAGGGCTCCTTCTGACCAGCAGCATTCAGTTTCCAGGAGCCTCCAGGACAGGGCTGCCAACCCGGTGTCTGGTGTCGTATCTGATGTCCAGGCTCAGTGCCAGCACAGGCAGGCTCTCTGGTGGCAGTAACAAAGAATCCTGGCAGGATTTGATCCTCAGGGAGGCTTTGCCTGGGCTTCCAGCAGCACAGCCTTCCTACCTTCCCAGCCACTTTCAAAGCCTGAGGCTCTGGCTTTCCTGAAAAGTCCGTGGGCTGCCCAACACCTTGCAGTAAATTCCTGCGGTAGTTTGTCTTCTTTGACGGACGGAGTCTGGCATTTCCCCACGGAGTCTGGCATTTCCAGCTAGTGAGTCCTAGCGACATAAAAAACTGGAAATGAGCGTACTTAAGTTTACAGATGTGCTAAGCCCTCTTGAGAGTAGCAAGATCACGGAAGGTGTGTAAATTATAACAAGAATATTAGATAATTTATTATAATTAGATAAATTATAACAAGGAATATTAAATAGCAATTAAAAATCTGTTCTTAAAAAACAACAGCTATGTCTTGGGCTGGGGATGCTACTCAGTGGGAGGCACTTACCTAGCATGTAAAAGGCCTTTAGGTTCCATCTCCATTGCTACAAAACAAACAAATAAATCAACAAACAAGTAAACAAGTAAATAATTTTTTAAGGACATGGAGACATGAAAATATTCATAGTACACTAAATTTTAAAGTGTTTCCTGAACAACTGGTTTTTCAGAGAGCATGGAGGCATTGTTTATGTTACCCTACTTCTTGGGGGCAGATACAGGAGAATGGCAAGTCAGAGGCCAACCTACCTAGTTAGCTCCACTCCAGCGAGGGCTACACATCTCTCAAAGATGTGGGAGGGATATCAGAGAGATGGCTTAGTAGTGGTTACAAACAGAGGATCCAAGTTCAGTTTCCAGGCCCACAGTGAGCAACTGGCAAGGAACTGTGTAGTGGTGTGAATGAGAAATGTCCCTGAGAGGCTCAGGTATTTGAATCAAAATGAACACAAAATACTGTAAGTTGTTTCTTTGTGTATGACTTTCATCTATTGCAAATACATCTTTTATTACCTATATTACAAATCAAATACTGTATTGGACAAATGTATTGATCTGAAACACCAAGTGGAGAAGTTGACTTTTTGCTTAGTTGTGTGCTTGCTTTGTGCAGTGTGGTAACAGATCCTCAACCAGCAGAGGCAAGAGGGATGAGGCTGGTGAGTTTCTGAAGAGATCCTATAACCCATTTGATGAATTTGCTCACCACTACCCCTGAATAAAACTGTTCCAATAATCTTTTTATGTTTGTAAATCTGGTTTTTGTTTGTTTGTTTATTTGTTTGTTTCAGAGTGAAGTTAAATATTTATTTAGTGGGTTATGGAAGGGAAGGAGAGAAGGGGGAAGAGCAGAGAGAGAGAAAAACAGAGAAAGAGAGAAGGGGAGAAGTGGAGAAAAGGGAGAGACAGAAGCTGCCTCTTTGAGAGAGAGATGGAAAAACTTATTGTTTAAAGTAGACTCAAGTTCACTTTTCTACCTACAGCAGGAGATTTGAACTGGGGGAAAATTGATGATGGACTTATGAAGAGACACAGAGAAGATGGAGACTTGAACTCTTCGACATCCAGGGAACACAAACACACCATCCTTCTCAAATGAGCATGTCTTTGCCTTAGCTGACAGACCAAGAGCACAATACCTTAGCTGATGAAGCTCTTGGACTTTCCCATAGTATTCTTAGGCTCACTTTCCTGAGGAGAAAATTAAGCCTAGAGGACCAAAACAACCTGGGGAAGATCTCCAATTTATTGCTCACAGCTACCCTATTTCTAGGCAGAACTGGGCCTGGGAAGCAGGTCTGCTATTCTTTTTCTGTTTCTGGAGCTTGGAGACCTTGAACTTTGGGACCAGACAAGCCTGTGCTGCTGTGAAGGAGCAATACAGCAAGCCGTTTTATCATTCGCTTTCTGTATGACCTATTGCTGGTGTACAGACACAGCCGACTTTTGTGTGTTCGTCTTCGAGTCTAGAAATTTTATGAATTCATTAACTGGTTCTGGTTGTTCTTTTGTGGATACTTTGCATAAAGTTTTACTTCTTCCTCTCTGTTGGAAACAGGATCAGAAGAGTCAATTTATATTTAGACACCATGGTATCGGTGGGACTATCCAGTATGGGTCCAGTAAAACCTGACTGACATCAGACATTCACAGGACGATGAGTCAGCACAAAATGGCTGACACTGGACGCCTGGGAATCCCGAAAGTAAGTAGTGATGTAATCTGTTCTGTAACCATTCCTGGCAGAATGCCACTTCTGTGTGGGTTTAGTATGAATATGGCTGTGAGATGAGAGGCCTTAGTCCTTTCTTGGTGCTTTTACCAAGTCATCTGTGTACATCTGCCTGTGGATCTGTGTGCCTACATTCATGTGGCTTGCGTGCCAATCTCTTCTGGGCCCGCTCCAGCCTGTGTGTGGCCTGTGTGTGCAATGTGCATGAGTGCTTGCCTGTGGCAGCCTGCCCACTGGCTATAGCTCAGATAGACGAATTAAATAAAGTCTGTCTTATCTGACCTCAAATCCTTGTACTCGTCAGTCTCCTGACCTGTGACCTTCCTTCTTCCTGGTTCTGTACATTTATCAGTCTGGAGATTTTTGTTTCTCTTTTTCTTGTGTATTTGGCTTAAAGCTCTCGTATCACGCTGTCTAGAAGTGGCAGTGATTGATATTCTTATCTTATTCTGAACCCTAGAGGAAAAGGATTCAGGGTTCTGATGTGTGTGTGCGCGCGCGCATTGTTTTGTGCTATGATATTTGTTTGGTTTGGCTTCTTTTTTTTTTTTTTAAGATTATACAATATAATTACACCATTTTCCCTTCTCTTCCCTCCCTCCAAACCTTGTCATAAACCCCTCCTTGCTCTTTTTCAAATTCATGGCCTTTTTTCCCATTGATTCTTATTATATAAGTATACGGACATATGTATGTATGTATACATATTCCTAAATATAACCTACTCAGTCTGTATAATGATACTAGTATGTATGTTTTCTGGACTGACTATTTGGTATTGGATAACCAGTTGGTATCTTCATCCCTGAGGAAGACTATTTCTCCTGCTCTCAGTGTTCCTTAGTTGTCCGTAATTCTTTGTGGAAGGTTGACGCCTTGTAGACTTTCCGCTACCCACTTTGGCATGTCTATTGTTGTCATTAAAGGTATGTGTCACCAAGCCTAGCAGTGACTATAATCTTTAATGGATGACATTGATTTGGTTTGCTGGTATTTTGTAAGGATTTTTATATCCATGTTCATATATACATGAATATAGAGCTAAAACTTCCTTACCTTGTGATAATTTGCCTGGTTTTTGTATAATAGTAAAACCAATGCAATAGAATGAGTTGGGAAGTGTTCCCAACAGTCTATGTTTTGGGGTAAGTTCATGAAGAATTGGTGTTAATTCTTCCTTAAACATTTAGCAAATTCAGTATGGTCTGTGTTCTCAGGCTTTGTAGGATGCTTGTGATAACTAAGTCTGTCTCTTGAGTTGATGTAGATAGACTTCAATTTTCCAATTTTTCTTAAATCAGTGCCAATAGTTTATGCTTTTCTGTGAATTGTCTATTTCATTTAAATTATCCCATAATAACTTATGAATTAAGGCCGGGCAGTGGTGGTGCAACACCTTTAATCCCAGAACTCAGGAGGCAGAGACAAGCAGATCTTTGTGAGTTCGAGGCCAGCTTGGTCTATAAGAACTAGTTCCAGGACAGGTTCTTCAACTACAAAGAAACCTTGTCTCGAAAAACAAACAAACAAACAATAAAAAGTTATGAATTAAGATCGTTTATTTCATTGATTGTTTCTAGATGCATATATGTATATACATGTATATTCCTAAATATAACCTGCTCAGTCTGTATAAGACCTTGTATGTATGTTTTCAGGACTGGCCGTTTGATATTGGATAACCAGTTGGTGCCCTCTAGCCTGGGTAAGACAGTATCTCCTGCTCTTAGCATTGCTTACTTGCCTGTGCCTTTATGATCTTCTATATTTCTGTAAATTGCTAACCATACCCCCTCTTTTATTCCTAATTTTAGTAGTTACTTGTTCCTTCTCTGTCTCTGTCTCTCTCTGTTTCTCTTTGTCTCTGTCTCTGTTTCTCTCTCATCTTTTCCTTGGCCAATATATTACTCACTTTTCTGTTTCTGTAACAAAGAACCATGACCAAGGCAATGCACAGAAGAAAGAACTTATTTTGCCTTGTAGTCACAAGGACAGGAGTCCCTGAGGGTGGAATGGAGGCATAGAAACAAGTGGTAGGATGGCCATAGGAGCAGAAGCTGAGGGCTGAGATCTTGAACCACGTGCATGGCACAGAGAGAGCCGACTGGAAATGGCATGAAGCTTTCTCTCCAGCAAGGCTGTACCACCTAAACCTCTAGCAAACATTGCCAACAACTGGGGACCAAATCTTCAAAAGCGTGGGACTGTTGGGGGACATTTCTCATTCAAGCGACTACAGTCAGACAGCTAAAGGGTGTCAGTATTTCTGATGGTTAATATTGTTAGTGTTTTCTTTTCTTCTTTTCTTTATTTTTGTTTGTTTGTTTCTCTGTGTAGCCCTGGCTATCCTGGAACTAGCTCTGTAGACCAGGCTGGCTCAAACTCAGAGATCCTGTACCACCGCCATCCAGCATATTAATATTTTCAATAATCTAACTTTTATTTCATTTATTTCTCCTCCTGTCTATTTTATTCTGGGCTTCTTCTGGACTTGATTACCTCATTGATTTAGTTTTCTAGGAATATTGGTTGAAGATTTTTTTTCCTTCTTAAAATAATCACTTGGCCTGGAGGGAGGTGGTGGCGCACATCTTTAATCCCAGCATTTGGGGGGCAGAGGCAGGCAGATCTCTATGAGTAGGAGGTCAGCCTCATCCACAGAGCAAATGCCAGGACAGGCTTCACAACTACACAGAGAAACCCTATCTCAAAAAACAAAAATAAAAATAATAATAATAACAATTATAATAATAATCACTTGATAGCTACAACTTTCTCTCCAAATTCTACTATAATTCATAAGTTTTGAAAGCTAGGTATGGTAACACATGCCAGCAAAGCTAATCTTTGGAAGAATGAAGAAGAGACCCAGGAGTTTCAGACCAGCCTAGAACACGCACTGAAATTTTGTCCCAACAAACAAACAAAAGCCAGAACACACTTGTAATCCCAGCACTCATGGGGTGGAGATAGGAGAGTCAAAAGTTCCTTCTCAGCTACACAGCAAGTCTGAAGGCAGCCAGCCTGACCCACATGGACCCTGCCTAAAACCTGCACAATAATGTTTGGGTATGATAAAATATGGTATTTTTTTTTGTTTCCAAAAACCCGAAGGTACTTTATAATTTATATTTTGATTTCTTATTCAAACTTTTTGCTATCTAGGAAGATGTGTAATTTACACAGATCTGAAGATTTTCTTGTGTTCGTTAATGACATTTAATGTCCTCCCTTTGTGGCCATTCTTTATAGAGCACCAATCCTTTTTTGTTGTGATAGGAGCGGCGAGGCTGCGTCCCCGGCACCCAGCCGCCCGCATGGCTAGGTTATGCCCCGAAATAATTACACAGAAACTGTATTCTTTTAAACACTTCCTGGCCCGGCTAGTTCCAGTTTCTTATTGGCTAGCTCTTACATATTAATCTAACCCATTTCTAATATTCTGTGTAGCCCATGAGATGGCTTACCAGGGAGGATCTTAACCTGCATCTGTCTGGCGTGGGAGAATCATGGCGACTCCTTGATTCAGCTTCTTTTTCCCAGCATTCTCTTCTGTTTACTCCACCTACCTAATTTTCTGTCCTATGAGGGTCGAGGCAGTTTCTTTATTATTAACCAATGAAAGCAACAGATAAGATACAAGACCCACCTCCATCACTTTTTAATCTTTATTCAAGAATTTTGAAACTAGATTTATTCCTTTTGTTTTATGTGTGTTTTTCCTGCATTGCATTTGTATACCAAGTGTATACTTGGTGCCTATGGTGGTCAAAAGGGACACCAGATTCCTTGGAACTGGAGTTATGGATGGTTGTGAGCCACCTGCTATGGGTGCTGGGAACTGAGCCTGGGTTGTGTATAAAAATGACAAATGCTCTTACTCTCTGAGCCATCTCTCTGGCCTCCTCAGATCAGCCTCAGCTTGTACGTCCCTGAGATGGATGATGGACATTTGATATACTTGTTGACCATTTGTTTCTCTTGCCTGGAGAACTAATGATTCCCTTAATCAGTTCATTAACTAATTGCACGAGTTAGGGAGGGTTTAGTTTCTGTAATTCTTTTAAATTTTAGATACTAGTCCCCAGTGGGGTATGTAATTGGTGAAGACTTTTCCTCTATTTTATGGACTGTCTCTTCAAGCTGCTGATGGTTCTCTGAAGCCAGAGGAGAGGCTCAGTGTGTTAAAGAGCACTTGCTTCCCAAGCCTGGCAGCAACCTGAGCTGACTTTGCTTTCCCCCAGTACCATGTAAAAAGCCAGGCACACTTGCCTGCATTTGTAATTCCAGGCCTCCTACAGGAAGGTGGGAGGCGGACCCAGAAGAACTGGGTAGATGAACACCTGCCTCCTCTCTCTTAAATCTCTTTTCTTTGTGGTGGGGGGAGGTGTTGAGCAGGGTTTCTCTGTGCTCTGGCTATCCTGGAACTAGCTCTGCGGACCATACTGGCCTTGAACTCAGGGATACCGCCAGGGTCTTGGCGACCACCTCCTGGCTAGAAAGGCTTTTTAACTCCATATAGTCACATCTGTCAGCTCTTAGGGTTAGTTACTGTGCAATTGGAGTCTTTTCAAAGAGTCCTTGCCTAGTCCTACATCCCCCATTTTTGTTTAAGATTTGAAAACTTCATTTTATACATGCATGTTTGTGGACTGTATGCTGGGTGCCTGCAGAGGTCAAAAGAGGACATCAGAGTCCCTGGAATCAGAGTTACAGGCAGGTGGTTGACAGCCACCATGTGGGTGCTGTGAATGGAACCATGACCCTCTACGGCTGTTATGGGACTCTTTCTGGACACCCCCAGTGAGAATAGAAGAGACCAGATGTCACTGGTGGACCCAAGCCAGGAGAGTTCCTGAAGGACTTTGACCTGGGGTCCAGTACATATCTCATTTTAAAATCTAAAACCACAAGTGCTCACGCAAGTGAGATTTTACAGAAACGTACGCGGCCATCAGCAGATTGTTAAGGGCAATGGCCCGTGTTTGGCATAATAAGCAATACAAGCAATGCTTTAGATAAACCACTGGGTGGTGGTGGCACGCACCTTTAATCTCAGCCCTCGGGAGAATCTCTGTGAGTTCAAGGCTAGCCTGGCCTACAAAGTGAGTTCCAGGCCAGCCAGGGATGTTACACAGAGAAATCCTGTCTTGAAAAAACAAAAACGAAAAAGAAAGAGAGAGAAAGAGAAAGAAAAGATAAAAAGGAAAGACGTAACTGCTCCTAGGTATGGTGGTGGAGAAGACCATGTATTGTTTATTGTAGCTAAAAGGGAGAGCACAGCCAGAGGCAGGGACATCTGTGAGAGTCCAGAGTGAAAGTGACTCTGAGCCATGGGGATGGGGGGAACACCAGATGTAGCAGACAGGAAGGGCAAAAGATAAAAGAGTGACAGTTGACCAAAATGGCTTCTCTATACATAGAGAAGAAAAAATGCACAGCCCCTGGACTGGAGAAATTTACAGTAGAGGGCAGGAAGGCTAAGCATACCCTGTAACTGGTAGGGACTGAGGGATGCTGGGAGAACCTGGAAGCCAGGTCCCCTTTGATATGTTAAACAGGCACCTTAGCCTTTTGTTCCAGGATTTGAGACTAAACACTAGTTTCTTGGGCTGTGATACTTCCTGTGGTCTCTTGCTGCTCAGGATTGCTTTAGCTGATTAGGGTCATTTTGTGCGTCGTGTATTTAAGTTTTAGGATTGCTCTTCCGTTCATCGAGGAAAAAGCATTGGAATTTTGATGGCAATTGCTGACTCTGTAGATTGTTTTCAGTAATAAAACCATTTCCACAGTATTAATGTTGCCAGTCCATGAGCGTGGGGCACCTCTCTATCTACTAACGTCCTCCTCCATTTCTTCCTTCAGCATTTTATTATTTGTTTGACTCTTTGTTTGCTCGTTTGTGCGCTTGTCTTTTGAGACAAAAACCCACCACATAGTCCTGGCTGTCCTGGAACTTACTCTAGAGACCAGGCTGGCCTCAAACGCAGAGATCTGCCTCTCCGTGGCTGGGATTAAAGGCCTGCACAACCACCACCCAGCTTCAGCAGAAAATCTTATTAAGGGCTTATTGTATAGGTACGGCCAGCCATGTGTGGGAAGCTTCCTTCCCCTCTACCATGTTGAGCTAATCTAACCCAACTTGTTGTTCCTTTTGGAAACTACAGCTCCCAGATTCCTCCTGGATTACGGATACCTGCATGCGCGGGTGCGCACAGGTGCAGGACATTTCTCCCAGATACCCTTGCGCTTCTTGTTAAAAAGCGAGCTTCCACGAGGTCTCGCTCACTCTTGCCCTTTACCCTTGTGTGTCTTGCACACCTGTCCCTTATCGTGTCCCCCTCCCCCCCATTAAAGCACACCCACGTGAGAGCCGCGTGTCTGTGTCTCCTCCTTTCACGCGTGTCTTGTCTGTCCTGTGTTTGTCTACACACACACCCACTTTAAAAGAATAATACAACTAAAGGCCCCAGTTTTAATATAGCTGTTTTTATATAGCCCCATAGCTGACTTTTATTTGTTTGTTTTCTATTTCTGAGACAGGATTTTACTATGTGAACTATCCTGGAACACATGGTCTTCCTGTTCTAGCCTCTGGAGTATTGCTATGACAAGCATGAGCCACCATACCAGGCTTGCTGGAGTAGTCAGTCTCCATCCTGAGTTGTCACTGTTAGGGGCCATCAGTAGCATTAGCTACCAAGGACCACGAAGAATAACAAAGATACCTTAATCACATGGGAAATTCCAACAATTTCCCCTAAGAAATGGGACCAAAACCAAGCGAATTCTCTTTTTTATCTCCTCCCCTCCCCACAGGGAAACTCCACCCAGCCTCACTCCTCCCATTCCAGACTCCGCCCATGAATGAGCCCACCATCCGCAGCTCCTCCCCTGGAACTGCTTGAGACCCGGTCATAGCTCTGCCAATTGCTCTCAAGTTTTTTTCTCCCCTGCTTTCCTGAGAGTCACCCAGGAATGCTCTGGTTTTCATTGTCCTCTTTATTAAATCTGGATTTACTTACTCAGTCTGATTTGGCTTATTGCATAAGCAGCAGAGGAACCCAGTAACTGGGGATCCAATACTTATCAAGGGTTTCTGGGTATCACAGCCCTGGATGTCCTGGAACTTGCTCTGTAGACCAGGCTGGCCTCAAACTCACAGAGATCCACCTGCCTCTGCCTCCTGAATACTGGGATCAAAGGCCTGTGCCACCACCGCCAGGCGACCCAAATTCTCTATTATAAAAGTTCAATCTTTTGAGAACCAGAAAACAAAAACAAAGTCAAAAGTCTTTAAAATACAGTATATGATATAGTCTGGGAAGGAAGTGGAGCACACCTTTAAACCCAGCACTCTGCCAGCACGCCGACACTCAGGAAACAGAAACAACCATCCTTAAGCACTTCAACTAGACTGGTTTTTCCTCTGTGTCTACCATCCTTCCTATTCTATGAAATAGTTTATCTTATGTTTTCCATATTTGAAATCATGTTTTCATTTTAGTTTTCTTCAGGCTCCTTTGATCTTATGGGCATGACTTTGTGTGGCCAGTTTTAATCGCAGGAAGTATCAGTCTTTTATGTCCAAATTCTTCTGTCGCTTGTGACAAGCAACTTTGTCTTATCTTGTTATTACTCCAGATGTAGGGAAGTAGATGGCTATTTACACTACAGAATAAAACAGATAGCAACACAGTATCTCTTCAATAGTGTTGCAATTACATCATCTGTCTTAAAGTTTCTAGTGCTGTGAAGAGACACCTTACCACAGCGACTCTTAGAAAGGAAAACACTTAATTGTGGTGGCTCACCTACAGTTCAGAGGTTCAGTCCGTTATCCTCATGATGGGAAACACGGTGACATGCAGGCAGACAGGGTGCTGGAGAGGCAACTGAGAGCGCGACATCTTGCCGGCAACAGGAAATCCACTTAGAGACACTGGGTGGTATCCTGAGCACAGGAAATCTCAAAGCTGGACCCAGAGTGACACACAAGGCTTTACAAGGTCAGCCCTACTCCAACAAGGCCACACCTCCTAATAGTGCTGCTCCATTTGGGGGCCATGTTTTCAAACCAACACACCATCCTTTCCCATATACCACATGTTGATGACAGGGGTAAAGAGAGGAAGCCAGACAGGCGAAATCAAGATTTCAAAGCTTTTGTAGCCAGAGTCAAATCTTGTTTTATATTTATAATCAAAAAATTGGGACTGGAATATGAATATTTTTACAATATTGTCTATCTTCTTCTCACAGAATATGAGTAGTATTCAGGTTTTCCAGGGTTGGCCTGGAGATCATAACGATCCATCCATCTGCTTCTGTCTCCTGAGTCCTGGGATTAAAGACGTGCGCTACAATGCTTAGCCATTTTGTTTTCTTTTTAGAAACTGTTTCTTTTTTCTTTTTCTTTGTTTTTCCATTTTGCTTGTGACCACTCTGTGGTTGTTCTTACCCAGTCAGTGGGTGGCTGGAGCAATGGGAGCTGATGACAGTCTTTATTGGCTAGCTGGGCACTCTGGTCTTTGGTTGGTGACTACTGGCTAGGCACAGAGGCACCCGCACACCTTTGGATCAGCCTGTCACTTCAGGCTGAGTGTCAGTGAACTCCAGAGCTAGTGCAACCCGTTCCTTGCTCACAGCCTGTTCAGCAGGGCTTGCTATTTCTTCTGGATTTCTTCAGGATCTCTGCAGAAGTAGAGATCAATCAGGACTTCCCATGGATGCCCACGGGAGATGGTGGCATGCATATACAGAACTCTCCAGGCCAGCATCCACATCAGACCCAGCCAATGAGCTCCCAAACAGGCGCAAGGGATGGCAATGTGCACGCTGCCTCGGGAGAACCTATGTTAGTTACACTGAACGACGGGAGACAGGTTGAAATAAGATGCCTTCGTGAGGGACTGGTGTTCAGCCCTGGACTCCCTGAAGGATGCTCGGAGCTGGTTAACGGAGCAGCCAGCGATTAGAGCGGCTCCACTGGCAGCGGCAAAGGTCAGCCCAGCTCACTGGCCACTGTTCCGGGAGGAGATGTCAATGACATCTGCAGGATTCTCCATGGCAACAAAGGCTAGAGCTGTCCGCAGCCGCTTCTCCCTGCTCTTCGGATTGGTGAAGTAGATGCCATCACTTTGCCTTTTGTAGACAATTCCTTCTAGAAATCAAGGTTAGTCCCACCAAAGTGTGTTCCTGCAGAAAGGCCTCCTCCTTCTTCATTTGCAAGACCCTGAAACTCTGGGCACTTTGTTGTGTGAGGTCCTTTCATGATGCCCAGAAGCAAGAATCATGCCCTATGGGCCACTGCTCTTTCGGTAGTGTCGGAAAAACCTGCTTAGTTTTTTTTGGGGGGAGGGGGCGGCAGGTGGAGGTTGGAGACTAAATCATAGCGGTGTAAAGGAGTCATCAAATAATAACCACAATACTGACTGTGCCTGATTAGTAATATTTAATCCTTACTGTCCTATGGGATACCGGGAAGACTCATTTAGTTGAGAAACATAGTCCCTTAAAATAGAGTCTCATTTTAAGGATTCCTTCTTTTTTAAAATAACACTTGCATTATATGCCCTGTGTGGGAACATTTCATTGTTTTTAATGTGTCTTTTTATGATGATAATGGTGACGACTGTTAGTTGATTATGCCCTAAAATTCTTAGTTCCAAACCTATATCACTAGAGATGAAGCCTTTGGTTCTAGCATTTGGTCAATTTTGAGGACACACACACGAATGTTGTTCTTTTTTGAGACAAGGTTTCTCTGTAGCTTTGGAGCCTGTCCTGGAACTAGCTCTTGTAGACCAGGCTGGCCTCCAATTTACAGAGATCCGCCTGCCTCTGCCTCCCAAGTGCTGGGATTAAAGGCGTGGGCCACCACCACCCAGCTATGAATGATGTTATTTGAGATTGTTTTTTTTTAAATTGGATGAAAAAGAGTCAACACGAGCCTGGAGACAGAGCTCAGTGGGTAGAGTGTGCGCTACACCAGAACAAAGACCTGAGTTTGTCCTCCAGCAACCAATTAAAAAGCAGCATGGCTCTCTCACTGGAATTTGGTACTTGCCAAATAGGCTAGGCAATCTCGTCATACAGCCCCAAGCATCTTCCTGTTTCAGCCTTCCCAAGGCTGGGATTACAAACATACCACTAGACACTGGTGGTACAGGTCTTTAATCGCAGCACAGTCAGAGACAGGTAGATCTCTTTGAGTTCAAGGCCAGCCAAGGCTACAAGGTGAGTTCTAGGACAGCCAAAGCTGCTACACAGAGAAACCCTGTCGTGAAAAAAAAAAAAAAAAAAAAAGAAAACAAACGTGCCATCATTCCCTACATTGACTCTGTCTGTGCTATGGAATACTTTGAAGGCTCATTTAATTGAGAAATATGCACACAAAAATAAATAATGAAATGGGAAGGAAAGAGACTCAAATTAACTCTGAAGCCTCACTTAGAGATACCTGTCATAATAGCATGAGATGTTTCTGTAATGGTCTGTCCTGTCCCTTTAAGAGACACGCTCTGCCCACTCTCCCCACCTCATCCATCCACTGAGGCAAGTAGATCTTCCTTCTGCTTCCAGCCTGAGTTCCTTGCCTTTCTCTCTCCCAAAGAGGTAGCTTCTCTTCTTTTCTCTTCTCCTCTCTTCTCCTCTCTTCCCTTCCCTTCCCTTCCCTTCCCTTCCCTTCCCTTCCCTTCTCTTCTCTTCTCTTCTCTTCCCCTCTCTTCTTCTCTCCGCTCCTCTTTCTCTCTCTCTGCCTCTCTCTCCTCGTCCCCTTTCTCCTTCCCTCTTCCCTTTCCCCTTCTCTTCCATAACCCACTAAATAAATATCCAACCTTACTCTGCATGGCTTGCCTATCCATCTCTGTCTCTCATCTGCTGTGGATTCCTTGTGGGACCTGCTGACCCGCCGAGGTCTCTCACCCGCTGTGCTGCTCCCTACCTGGGACCCGTCATCCCTCATGGCCTGTTGCCCTCTACCCCTCGTGGCCTGCTGCCTGCTGCCCCTCAGGGAACAGCGCCATTTTATTTTTACAATTACAGTTTCCCTTTAGGAGTCTTGTCTGCTCAGTAATTATTTTTATAAGGAGAAAACTATTTTCTAAATGGGATAAATCTTAGATCTGGAAGAGCTAATGAGAGTCTTCAGCTAAGGAAGTCAAAGGCCTTTGTCAATTTTAATTATTGATTTTTTTAAAATTTTTTTGCCATCTGTCTATTTTACCATTGATCAGAAGACTGAAGGTTGTAGGCTAAATAAAAGTTCTATACAATAGGTCAAATTTTACAAGTAAATTTATATTATTTGTCTACTAAAATAGTTTCATAATTACTTTGTAATTTAGTCAGAATACCCCAGATAGAAATAATGCTCTGTAAAAAAAAAGGATTCCTATTCTGCTGCTGATATTAAAACTATTCAGAATTGGAAATGTGGCTCATTTGGCAGAGGCTTGCATCCATCATGCACCAAGCTCTGGGTTTTATTCCTATCACCACATAAACCAGGCATGCTCGAACATTTTTATAATGCTAGCACTTGAAAGGGGAAACCGGAAGATCAGAAGTTCAGCTATAGAGTGAGGTTGGGGTCATAGAGGAAAATAAAATATGACATTTGCAGGAAAATGGAAACCAGTATATAAAAACTAAATAAACCAGACTGAGAAAGACAAACGCAACATACTTTCTCTCATATGCAGAGTTTCTATATATAAATGTACGTATTATATATATATATGTCTGTACTTACATGTCTTTACAGACTGTGGAGCTAGAAAAGGGATCATGAGAGGAGAAATAGAGATCTTAAGGAAGGTGGAATGTAGGGTAATAAAAGACAAGTAACAAGGAGGCAGAGAGGGGATGCTGACTGGGGTTGGAAAGGCAAACACCTGGGGCATGGGGGAGGGCAGTGGGGGAGGGCAGTGGGGGAGGGGAATGACTGAGACCAAAGTGTAAAGACACGTATGTGTGAAGACTTGAGGTACAACTTATTATGTTTATTAAAAGAAAAGGTAGAGAGGGAGGGAAAACACACAACATATATAAAATCTGAGTACAAAGCAAGGTAGTGTTAGAAACACACAAAGGGTAATCTTGATGTTGCATAAAATAATACCCAATCAAAGGGAAAGTAACTTGACATGGTGATTCTTATTATAAAAAGTATGTGCCAGAACCCAAATCAGCTGACTGGGAAGAGGGGGCAATATGGCTTTCTTCTTTTATCCATAAAATAGATAGTGGATGCATCTCATGCCACTGGCAGAGCTCAACTTCACAAGCTGATGTGATTGGCTAACGTTGCAAGGGGAAGGGGAGGGAAATACAAATCCTTGCCAGGTTAGCTACCTTAGATAAGGAGAAAAAATTCTCACAGTAGAACATTTATATTTCTATAACTTTGAGATGTAAAGACCCAGTAAAAAGTCAAATGTGACTTCCTGTTTTAAGAACTTAAGACAGCCTGGATGGTGGTGGCACATGCCTTTAATGCCAGCACTTGGGAGGCAGAGGCAGGTGGGTCTCTGTGAGTTCTAAGATTTGAGAAAACTTAGGGTCCTCAGTGTTCACCTTTAGCTCTGAGGCCTGGAACAGAGCAAGTTCCAGGACAGGCTCAAAAGCTATAGAGAAATCCTGTCTTAAAAAACAAAAAACACAAAATCAAAACAAAGAGCTTAGAGAAATCGTTACACATGGAACTGTCTTATAGACGTGAGAGGAAGCCCTGTTTTGTAAGTCAATGGTGTGCCAGAGGCCGGGAAATTCTTTAGCAGATCCTAGCAGGTCCCGATGACTCAGGAAACCTCATAATCCCATTTTTAGCCCAGTATTTGTTGGGAAATACAGATGGTATCAGGATCATTTTTTCCTCTAGGCTCTGTTTTCACGGGCTTTAAAATTGTTCTCCTCTGATGCAGAGTAGAAAGAGTGAACCACAAGGAGGAAGCGACCATATCAGAGGACCAATGAGAATCGGATCTGAGAAAACTTAGGTTCCTCGGTGTGCACCTTTAGCTCTGATGTAGCCTCTAAAGGTTTCAATTAATAGCCTAGGTTTACGTCTTTATTTGAATAGTTTCCAAAACGCTTACTAATTTTTGTAAGTTGCAATTGCATCATTTCTCTTGGGTCTCAGAAACCTGGGGCAAACGGCTGACTCGGGTTCCTATTAACATATTAAAATAGATGCTCCCGCTCTTCCCAGCGCTCCTTATCCCATTCTTCTGTACCCTACACCTCGTACTCCGCCCCCAGCTTCCATTTCCCTTCCCCCAGCCCAATTCCTGCATCACCCAACCATTTTGGCCTGCGCCACCTCCCTCTCTTGCTCTCACGGCCCGCCCTCTTTTCCTGGTCTCTTTTCATGGTCCGGTTTAGTCCGCCATTGGTATTCAGCCTGGACTCTTCCCCTCGGCCTGATTTCTTCTTTATGTCTACCAAGAAAATCTTCTTCATAGTTAGGAGTAGTCAAGTCCTCCTCCTTTTACTTCATTTCTTTATTCAATTTTTATTTGGAGGAAGTTACAAACTCCAATTAGAGTAGTCTGCCCCTTTTGGATCTTTGCTTTGGTTCTGTTGCCTAGGACTTCTAATTTGTTGGGGGGGGGGGGGGGGGGGGGGGGGGGGGGGGGGGGGGGGGGGGGGGGGGGGGGGGGGGGAGGACTTCTAATTTGTTGGGGGGGGGGGGGGCAGGGGCGGCGCTTGCTGGAGAATACTGGATTTTCCTCATTTTTTAAGACTTGGGGGTTGAGTTATTGTAACTTTGCAATGTAAATTCGGCTGCATACCCAAGGAGGGATTTTTCCAAAGCTTTCTTTCCCTCAATTCCAGTTTCCCATTTTAGGGAAGTTTTGTTGTTTTTGGTTGGTGTTGTTTTTTCTTTCCTAAAAATGTCAACATTCAATGTCTGCTTCAAGGATTTGGGTTTTGGGTCAGATCATGTGCTGTTTGAGGGAGGAGTTCTCTTGGGGTTTACCCTGAAATCAGTTCTCCCCCACCACACTTATACTAAAATACTGATGCCTAAACGCTTCCCCATCCTTTGCTTCCAAACCAGGAAAAGGGGGATTCCTAGTGAGGATTCCAGACACAGCTCCCTCCACTGCAGATTCTCCTCTTCATACAAATTTCCCGTGGTCCAAGGGTGTCCCCGCTGTGACTCCTAGGCACCAATGGACAGAGATGCCAACACGATAGACCTGACGAAACCAGAACTTCCTTGCCTCAAGCGTCTGAATTACACGGTGGCTTTAGGAACACTCAGAAAAGCCGCAGCCTCCTCCCTGTCGCTGTTGGCAAGGTTGGGACACGAGAATGCTTGTTTTGGTCATCTCTGAACAGTTGCTGTGGCGTCATCTAACTGGTCCGCTTGGCTTAGGAGTCTAGCCCTACACCAGATTTTGGACTTACAGCAGGAATTTACTGAGAAGAAGGGCAAATTCTCCCAAAGGCCCTGAGAGTACTATGACCAGTGCACTGGGGAAAATAGATGCTCGTGAAAGTAGGGTTGTTTTCCTTGTTAGAGATGAATGGTCAAGCCTGCAGGGGCCGTGAAAGTGAACTGATCAACCATTTTTAATTCACATTTGTAGAAACTTAAAGTTCAAAAGGATAAAATGAATGTTTACCTCATACACAGTGACCTAAAATCTAAGACTGAAGACTAAGACTAAAATCTAAGATCAAAAGGAAAACTCTATTTTACCCATTAATGATCTGGTACAGTGGTTCTCAACCTGTGGGTGGTGACCCCTTCAGCAAAGCTCTCCCTCCCAAAATAATTACACCACGATTCACAACCGTAGCAAAATTACAGCTATGAAGCAGCAACGAAGATCATTTTATGGTTGGGGGTCACCACAACGTGAGGACCTGTATTAAAGGGTCACAGTGTAGGAAGGGTGAGAACTGCCGGTCTGGTTTCTTTTTTAAATGTCAAGGTTAACTTGAAATCTCTCTGTGTTCACTTTAAATCTTTATTTACTCACTCGCTCTACAGAGAGGACAAGTGGCTTCTATTACTCATCCTCAAAGCGTAGGTAGCAGCACCTGCTTCCAATGGACAGTGACACGGTTAAGTAAATGGTGTCTAAGTAAAGATTCTCAGTCCCAGCAAAGGGGGAGTGGTCACCAAATGGTAGGTGTTGTTTACATCTCTTGCCATTTTAATAGGGCTTGAGACTATATTTTCTTTTCCTCTTCATTTTCTTTCTTTCTTTCTCTTTCTTTCTTTCTTTTTTTTTTTTTTTCTGTGGTGGTGGTGGTTTTTGTTTTTTTTCCCAGACAGGGTTTCTCTGTGTCGTTCTGGCTGCTCTGGATCTCTCTCTGTAGACCAGGCTGGCCTCAAACTCACATAGATCTGTCTGCCTCTGCCTTCAGTACTGGGATTAAAGGTCTGCACCACCACTACCTGGCAATATCTTCATTGTGTATGTGGTGTTTAACCTAATTCTTTGTGGATGTGAGGGGTCATGGCTTGCGTCATCTTGAACATTTCATTGAGAACCCATTTATAGTCTTCAAATCTATATTAAATAGACAAAAGGATCTGACATTGCAAGGAATGTGTCATGGCTTTGATTTTTATTTGTTACATTTGTGTGTGTGTATGAGAGAGAGAGAGAGAGGAGGGGCATGTGTCTGGAGATCAAAGGACTGGTTTCTCCTTCCATTATGGGTCCCAGTTATCAAACTCAGCTCTCCGACTTGTCAGCAAGCACCTTTGCCCTTTGCCCATTGAACCACCACACTGGCTTCTTACAGATTTAAGCACATTTTTTGTAACATTACCTTTGAGACTACCTTTGAGACTCTAAGTGTAAGGCAGCAGACAAATTACAGATCGTCTGTTTGTCCATGTGTTGCTTTTATTTCAGTTTTGCTGTTTAGCTCAGGAGGCCCTGGCGTGTGATGGTGATTCTAGTGACAACATTCTCAGCAGTGTGTCCGCCCTCATCCAGTGTTCATGGGGACATAATCCAGATACGGCAAGCATGACTCACCAGACCATGTAAACCACTGGTGTTCTCTATCAAGCCGAGCCTTTTCTTTTGACATCGCATGTTTCAAATACTCACACTGTGGCCCCGCAGCCTTTCCAAGCGTTGTTGTGGTTGACAACACAAAAGAGTTTTGTGTGTCTTGCCTATTTGGACAAAGGTCAGTTCACTTGCTGCCCTCCCAAGCCATATACAAGTAGTTTCTTTACAGTTCAGATGCATATATTTTATTAATCATTCAAGAATTTGGAATTGTCATAAGATAGGATTTGAACAAAATAATATCAGCAAGAGCATTGAAGAGACATGAGTCTGATAAGTAGGAACTCTGCAATATATTATTATATCTAATATATAGTATATATTTAATGGTGCTTGACACATAGTAGGTGGTTGTTTTTTTTTTTTTTTTTNTTTTTTTTTGAGCCAGGGTTTCTCTGTAGCTTTGGAGCCTGTCCTGGAACTAGGTCTTGTAGACCAGGCTGGCCTCGAGCTCACAGAGGTCCGCTTGCCTCTGCCTGCCAAGTGCTGGGATTAAAGGTGTGCACCACCACCGCCCGGCCCATAGTAGGTGTTTTGTTGGGGCTCTTTCTTCTTTTTCTTATTAAAAAAGGTGTTTTTTTAACATAGTAAAATTATATACAACCAAAAGTTATTAAGTAAAAATTACAGATATAATATCTAATCTATTTGTATTTGACAAAATTAAAGAAAATACTCTATTATCTACTTTATCATTTTGAGTCTAAAGTTTTATTGGGGCTTTTTCTAGGGGCAAGTTCTTGTTAGTGACACTACCCGATGTGTTGGCTGAGCTTAAACTCAGGATTCTATGTAACAACTACAGTGCATTGACTCTATTGCTAAGTATTTCTTGGCTGATTTTAATGACTTAATTTATGTTGTAATTAAACATAAAATTAATCATAGGCCTTTTCCAAAGACCTAGTCTCGGTTTACTTTTTTAAATGTGGGTGCGAGGATGGGGGTTGGGAGAGGTCTTTCATCTTGTTTTGTTTATTGAAACAGATGCTCTCTATCAAACCTCTGGCTAACCTCAAACTCACTGTGCAGCCAAGACTGACTTTGAACTTTCAGTCCTCTTGTCTCACCCTCCTGAGTACTGGAATTACAGGCACAAGACACTGTGCCTGGCTGTATGTAGACAGATTTTTCTTTGGGTTACCAACTCACAAAAATGAGAGGGACTTATTAATTATGAAAACACAGTCTACAGTTTAGGTTTGTCCCACTACCGCCTCTTATAACTTAAATTAACTCATTTTTTAAATCTATGTTTTGCCTTGTGACTTTTTACCTCTCTTCCATCTTGTATCTCCTGTTTCCTCTTCCTGTTTCATCTCCTCTTCTCTCTACCCATAAGTCCTGCCTAACCTCTTCCTGCCTAGCTATTGGCCATTCCGCTTGATTCAACCAATCAGAAAGTGACTTAGCAAAGACACATCTTCACAGTATACAGAAAGATGATCCCACAACAGCTTTAGGCTTACTTTGAAGATTGGCAACAACAGTGTCTAGATTAGACAAGGGGATCCTGGCGGTTGGAAGAAGACAGGCCATACGAAGCAAAAGCTATTCTTCCCTTGGGTTCCTGAGAAGGAGCTATCCCAGCTGGTGGAAGAAATGCCACCCATCACTGGTGTTACAGAGGTCTTCACTCAAGGTTTTGTTTTTGGCTTTAACCCATTTCACCAACACATGCCAAGGCAATTTTCTCCCCCACGGGTTAAAGCTTTTCTATCCAAAGGATATTGTGACTGTATCCTAACATAATCCCTTGCCCCATGTGAGGACATTTTAATCGTCATCCTCACTGGAGAGCACGAGATAGAAATTAATCGGCAAACTATTTTCTTCAGCATTCAGACATATCCTGAGAGAGAACAAAAAAAGGGTCTAAGTAAAGGGATTGTGTTGGGGACTATGAAAGTGAACCCCTCAAGTGTGCCTCTGCCTTCCCTATACTAAGCCCGGCCTTTTCTAGGAGATTCTCATCCTTGCTGAATTTCCTAAGAAAGGTTACTTGATGAGTCATTGGCAGAAGTATCCAAATATAGTTTCCAGAAAATAGAATCATGAGTCCCAGGAAAACGGAGCTTTCTTTCAAAAGGCTACACGCTCACTACCAAAGTGCGACCACTTCCGGCTGGAAACTAATTTCACTTCCTCTTTAGTGACAAACAGAAGTGACATGAAAGGGTTTTTTCCTGCTCTTCCTTCGTTTTCCTAAAGATCTATTTCCTGTGGTACAGGAAAGCAGAACAGAAATCAGATTGTACCATCCCTCAAAAAAGCAAGCAGACAAACCTCCAGCGGTTTTCTACGGGAACGTTCTTATCATTGCCTCTGTGCCCACATCTATACAGCACACACACACACACACACACACACACCCTCGATGGGTGCCAGACCTCCCAGAGTGGTATCTATTCCTGGACCTGCCAAACTTATTCTCATTCTAGGGCCTTTGACCTTGTTGGACTGTCTATCCAGACATGACGTGAGTTTTCTTCTGCCATTCAGGCCAACTCAGCTGCCAGCCTCCTCTCCTGACAGACTCACTCGGACTACCCATATCTATCAATACTATATTGCAGTAACCTGTCCTTTGCTCCCTTGCTGACCCCACCCACCATGGCCTGCTTTGCTTGTTTCCTTTACAGAGTGATCTCCTTTGGCATTGACCTTGCTTACTGAAAACCACCTCTCTCTACTGAATGACCTGAAACATCTAGAACTATGTCTGCCATAGCCTCAGAAGTCCCTGTTGGTGGAGAAGGATGTGTGGTGACTCAAGATCTTTGACAGAAATGTAAGAATACGGTCCCATTGAAAACAAATGGGAGCCGGGCGGTGGTGGCGCACGCCTCTAATCCCAGCACTCAGGAGGCAGAAGCAGGTGGATCTTTGTGAGTTCGAGGCCAACCTGGTCTACAGAGCGAGTTCCAGGACAGGCTCCAAAGCTACAAAGAGACCCTGTCTCAAAAAAACCAAAGAAAGAAAGAAGGAAAGATAAAGGAAAGAAAGAAAGAAAGAAAGAAAGAAAGAAAGAAAGAAAGAAAGAAAGAAAAAAGAAAAGAAGTGGAGACTGGGTCCTTCTTGTGAATCATTCTAAAATATACAGGCTAAAGATGCCGTTCAAAATGAAGTGGTGACCTTTGATACAGATGGCACAAAGGAGAAAATGCACACAAAATGAAAACGGGACAGTAGTGGTGGGGAGCTAGACGTCTACAGAGCCCTCCGTGGGCCTTCATTAAACTAGTGGACCAGATATTTAAAAAGTCTTAGAATGATGTAGTCCTCTCCCTGGCAACTCCAGTGTAACTTACAATAGTGAGTCTTTACTTTTTTAAAATTTAGTTAATATCCCCACCCCTGGCCCCGCCCGCGCGCCCCCTCTCCCCCCACAAAACATCACAATGACACATGAGCTTAAAATGATTCTATTTCCTTGCTCTTGTGTCAGGCACAACGTGGTATGTGCATTACATGCAGGATCTTATCTGTGGCCAGGGGATTAATCTTTGTTCCAGATGAGGACATCGGGCCCGAGAGGTTAAACAACTTGTACACATGCTAGACAGTGCAGAGATGGTCTTTGAACGCCAAGCCTTTGTGATAGACAAGAGAGATGGCCTTCTTGACCACAGTACATTTGAAAGGTCTTGGAATGAGAGGTTTTTAAATCCCCACCATTCCCTGTTTCATTACACCCAGCCTGATGTAACTAACACTTTTAGTCTGGCCCCTACCTGGGTGCTTGGGTTTCCAATTTGGTTTGATTGGCTTACAGTGCCAGGAACAGAACCTGGCCTCAACAGGCTAATGAGTCCTATCCTGAGCCCTTGTGAGTTTACTCTCGGACTCTCACCGGAACCTCCTGTTCCCCTCATTGGCTGCTGCTATGGTCATACCTGTAACAGGAGGCCTAAAGATTCAGTCTGAACATGGAGGAAACATGGGCGTTGTGCTGGACTTTGTCTTATGATGTAAGATTTATAATAAGTGTGTGGGAAAGAAAGAGTCCTGGAATAAGAAATCCTTTGCAAATACAGGGTAACATGATTTTCTGGTTCCAGTATTTGCTGTTGCAAAGCTGGTTGAGCCTTCTTGGGATGGCTTGCTATCTCCTGGAAATTTTCGTAAAAGAAAACAAAACCATAGAGCCCCCCAACAAAACAACAATCCCCCAAATAAGATCACAAAAGGGACAATCCTGACAGTGGTATCATCACCAACCATGTCTTGGGGAAGAGAAGAGGTGTGTGTCACACAGCAAACGCGATCATGTTCCCTGTAGAATTGTTGCTTTGCCTAGAATTTCGCCTTCAACTGTCTGTTCTCCATTCTTCTCTCTCCCCCCAGGAAGACCTCCCCTGTTTGTGCTAATACATCCTTAACAATATATGTCAGTATATATGTGTGTGTGTGTGTGTGTGTGTGTGTGTGTATGTGTGTGTATAGACATATATACCACATATTGCATATATCTAATACACACATATATAATTTATTTCTTGGCAAAGTTATAAGAATTATATTCGATCACACTCATAAGGGGCCTAGTATGAGGTATGCTATATTCTAGGCCAAGGTCTTTCCCTTTCCTATATTGAAAGGAAATTTTCTCTGTAGTTCTCATGAGTTAGTTCGGGATCTCCTCTGCCAAATGTAGTGCTTTTGAGACCTCATACATTGAAAAGTAGCCCTTGTCCAGGTTCTTCAAGAGAAAGGACATGTTGTCTCTGCATTTAGTTGGTCTAAGTTTTAAATGACTTTGCAATTACTATTTTACCAACTAAAAAAACAAACCAAATCAGTTACGAGAGAAATGAGATAAAGAATAAAAGTGAAAGGGAAAGTGAACAAAAGTCTTTAGATATTTAAGAGATAAGATTAGTGGCCAGGCTGGGTATCGGTGGCACACCTTTGATCCCAGTACTTGGGGTAGAGGCAGGCAGATCTCTGTGAGTTTGAGGCTAGCCTGCTCTACAGAGTGAATCACAGGATAGCCAGGACTATTTGACAGAGAAACCCTGTCTCAAAAACAAACAAACAAAATAAAGATCAGTGGCCAACTGACTGTGTTAGTTTTTCCAAAGACAAAGGACCCAGTGTGTAGATTTGCTCAATGAGCTCTTGCCAGGTGCTACAGGTGAGCTGGTGCTCCTGCTGTGTGCTTAGGTGCTCATAGTTACAGATAACCAAATTTTTAAAAAGTAGTCTTATCAATAAGGAACATTTCACATCTCCTCTCCCTGAGCCAGGCGTGGTGGCGTCCTTTACAACTTTAATCCCAGCACTCAAGAGGCAGAAAGGGGCAGATCTCTGCGTTCAAGGCCATCCTACCCAATCTACACAGGGTGCCTTGCAAGCCAGGGCTATGTAGTAGGACCCTATCTCAAAATTAATTAACTAATTAATCAATCCCTGTAGTGAGGAGCGGCGGGTCGCTTCCCGCCACCTGGCTAGCTTTACCCAAAATAATTACATGGAAACTGTATTCTTTTAAACACTGCCTGGCCCATTAGTTACAGCCTCTTATTGGCTAATGCTCACATCTCGATTAACCCATTTCTAATAATCTGTGTATCACCACAAGGTGGCTTACCAGGAAAGATCTTAACCAGCGTCTGTCTGGAGTGGGAGAATCATGGCGACTGCCTGACTCGGCTTCTTTTCTGTCCTATTAAAGGGCCAAGGCAGTTTCTTTATTTAACCAATGAAATTAACACAAAACAGAAGACTCTCCCCCATCAAATCCCTACTTTAATAAAAGTTCCAGAAGTAGGCAGTTGCTGCAGAAGTAGGCTGAATGCGGTGGCTGTGTGGTACACAGATTGGCCATCATTCCCCTTTCATCCTAGAAAATCCAGGCTCACACATATACAAAACATGGCTATAAATGGCACGTTTTCCTCGTGTGACTCTTTTTTACAGAGCTTTCCAGATTCATCTCATCAGGATTTCTCAGGTCCTAATGGGCAGAAGTTGGGCGCATCTATCTGCACCCCAAGATGATGCTTTCTACCTCTTTCATGTCATGAAACAACTAGATTGTGTCCCTAGGGTGCAGAGGGTCCTGGATGAGGTAGCTGGCAGCTAAACTGGGAACTTTGCAGGACTTCAGTGTAGTGGCATTGCAATTGTATTTTAATAAATAAAAACTGTCTGAAGATCTGAGAGTAAAACGGTCCCACTGGTCAGCCTTGCAGACCAGGTAATGGTGACACACACCTTTAATCCCAGTAGCCACATTAGTTGCCATAGAAACTGGACTGTGCAGGATTTTAATCCCAGTGGTGCACGTCTTTAATCCCAGCCCAAGAGAGGATTATAAAATGAAAGGAGACAGCTCTCAGACACAGTCTCATTCTGAGATTCCTGGAGGCAGGGTCGCCATTTCGGACTGAGGTCGAGGTCAGGGCCAGCAACTGACTGCTTTGCTTTTCAGACCTTCAGGTTGAACCCCAATTCTCTGAGTTTTTATTAACCATGCTTTACTTCAGCATCTTAGCCACACTCTGGTGTTCCATTTGTAACATACCAGTGCTCTGCTGGTACATAGACTGGGATATAGTGTTTGTCGCATAGCGATACTTTAGTGACAGACCACAGGTCTGATGTTGTCTGTAAGTCCGAAAAGATTATTTTAGGCCCATGAGGGGGTAGAAATTCATACCCTCTAGCAACACGACAGCTTTGACGACGTCCTTGCATCACACATGACTCCTGCTTGAGGTGATACTGGAACGGAGTTACCGTTCTGTCAGCAATATATAAAAAAAGCATAACAATACAATCACAAGCAGCATATAGTACTCGAAAAATGATGATAAACAATTATGCTACTGGGTTATATACTTTTGGTTTTTTATTTGTTAATTTTTGGGGGTGATTTTTCAAGACAGGGTTTCACTGTGTATCCTGGCTGTCCTGGAACTCACTCTGTAGACCAGGCTGGCCTTGGACTCAGGGATCTGCCTCTCCCTCCCTTAAGAAACTCTGCCATCACCACTCAGTTTATTATTATTATTATTATTATTATTATTATTATTATTATTATTATTATTGGTGTTCACCTACATAAACAATGTTTCCTGTGAAACACTGCTGGGCTATCGTGGTGATGACCTCAAATGTGTCCTGTTTCCCACATCTCTGGATTGCATCAAGGCATGGAGTGATTGAACTTCAACAGTTAGGTTTGCAAAAATCCTCACACGACGATGAATGCCTAACAGTTCTCAAGGTATCTCCCAGCACTAAGAGGTGCATGACTGAGTCTGGCAGGGGTGGTACGTGCCTTTAGTGAGGCAGGTGGAGCTTTGTGAGTTCAAAGCCAGCCTGGTTTACAGAGAGTTCCAGGAGAGCCAAGGCTACACAGAGAAACCCTGTCTTGAAGAAATACAAAGGCAAAAAAAGAGAGGTGTATGATTTGCACTCTGGTCTAAGATAAAATGGAGGAGACAATACGCACCCACATACAAACGCTGGTGAGAGAAAGACCTGCCAACAGGGAGGACACTGTTGGCTGTGGGTACAGCCAACAACATCAACCATGACTTTTCCAAAGTACCCGACCTCCTTTAACCCTTTTAGCCTCGGAGGAAGCATTTTGTGCAGGAAGAAATTGACATTAATTCAAATGATCTACTTAAGTTTGAAGAAGCAGTAATGGGGCCCACAGGGTACAGTGACTACAGATCCAGGGTTGTGCTGGCCCATGCGTACCAAGAGGCTCTCCAGTTGTGATTCTGACATGGCTGTTGGCTCATTTGTTACTGGTAGGAGGGACTTTGTGGTTAACTGCATGTTTCTGAAAAAAAAAAAAGGAAAGAAATCCCATGGAGAAGTTAGAGATATGACATTTCTAGTTTAATATTCAGGAAACATTTGCTTGGTCCTTTTCTTAAATTTGAGTGGAAGGTACCACCAAGCCTTTATCTGTACAGTGTTAGTTCTCCCTTCATGGCCAGTTTCCAGTCACCAAAATTAGGTCTCTGGATTTCCACCGCTCTGAAATCTTACGCATCAATTACCTCAGAAACACAGATCACACAAAAAATGCTAAAGCAAAGTGGAGGTAAGTTATTTTAATCAGGTTTAATCTTTATTTTAGTGGACCTACCTATATTAATAGTTAATTTTTATTCTCTGTTTCATTTATTAGTAAAATGACTTCTTTTTTAAAATATTATTTAACTTTATGTGCATTGGCGTGAAGGTGTCAGAACCCCATGGAACTGGAGTTATAGACAGTTGGGAGTTGCTGTGTGGGTGATGGAAACTGAACCCTGCTCCTCTGGAAGAGCAGCCAGTGCTCTTAACCACTGAGTCATCTCTTCAGCCCTTATTTATTTATTTATTTATTTGTTTGTTTGTTTGTTTGTTTGTTTATGTTTTTTTGGGACAGGGTTTCCTTGTGTAACAGCCCTGGATTTCCTGGAGCTCATTTTAGACCAGGCTGGCCTCGAACTCACAGAGATCCACCTGCCTCTACCTCCCAAGTGCTGGGATCAAAATCATGCCATCATGTCTGACGTTAGTTAATTTTTTATAGTGGCTAATATTTAGCAACAGCTGTAAAAACTTCTGTAAGTTAATTGAGCTTGCAGGTTAGCTGTCCACAGCGCTGTCTAACTCTAAGATCTATGAGCTTCCCTTCTCCTCTCTGCTGCCTGTATTACTGTCATGGAGAGGCTAGTAGGAAAAGTCCAGGGTACCAGCCATCGCTTCCTGTGAGCCTGAGTAACTGCTGCCACTCTGGAGCATGGTTTTGTCTTCTTCTGTAAAGGAGGCTCCCCCGATCCTTGGCCTGCCCCCACACAGGGCTTGTTGACAGGATTAAGTCACAGGTCTCTGCGCCATTTATTTGATTGTTTCCAACCAAGCTGTCATTGGTAAAACACAAAAGTGTTGCGATTTTACTTTTAAGGATGTGGTTTAGTTTAGGATCTCCCACAATGCCAAGAATAGAGGGATGATGGAGGAAGGTCATTGGTTAATTAAATAAAGAAACTGCTTGCCCTGATAGGTTAAAACATAGGTGGGAGGAGTAAACAGGAGGAAGAGGAAGTGAGGTAAGACTCCTCAGACAGACCCAACAGCTCTGCTCTCTGGAGCAGAGACACCATGCTCAGCTCTCCTGGGTAGACTTGCAATAGCTCTGTGCTCTGAGGCAGATGCATGACGCTCAGACCCAGGATGGACGTAGGCTAGAATCTTCCCGGTAAGCGCACCTTGGGGTGCTTACACACATTATTAGAAATGGGCTAAATTAATATGTGAGAATTAGCCTAGAAGAGGCTAGATAGAAATGGGCCAAGCAGTCTTTAAATGAATACAGTTTGTGTGTTGTTATTTTGGGCATAAACTAGCAGGCGGCTGGGGTGCTGGGGACACAGCCCTGCTGCTCTTATTTCAACAGAGAGAAAGGAAAGATAGGGTTTTTGTTTATTTGTTTGTTTGTTTGTTTGTTTTTCAAGACAGGGTTTCTGTGTAGCTATGGAGCCAGTCCTAGAACTTGCTCTGTAGAACAGGCTGGCCTCTAACTCACAGAAATCTGCCTGCCTCCTGAGTCATGGGATTAAAAGTATGTGCCACCACTGCCCGGCTGAGCTGATAGTTTTTGTTTTGGTTTGGTTTTTGCTTTTTTTGAAACAGGGTTTCTCTGTAGCTTTGGAACCTGTCCTGGCACTAGCTCCATAGACCATACTGGTCTTGAACTCACAGAGATCTGCCTGCTTCTGCCTCCCAACAGCTGGGATTAAAGGTGTGGACCACCACTGACCAGCTGAAAAGATAGTTTTTAAAAAATATAAATTTAAAAAAGTTTGGTAGTATTTACTGATTAAAAACAGTTCCCCCAAGAAATGACTCAGTTTGTAAAATGCTTGCTCTGAAAGTCTGTGGAACTGATTTCAGATCCCAGTAACACAAGTAAAAAGTCAGGCATGGCTGGGCTGTAGTGGGAGGCAGAAGCAGGCGGAACTCTGAGTTCGAGGCCAGCCTGGTCTACAGAAGGAGTTCTGGGACAGGCTCCTAAAC
Organism: Alexandromys fortis; assembly: GCF_014885135.2. Taxonomy (NCBI): domain Eukaryota; kingdom Metazoa; phylum Chordata; class Mammalia; order Rodentia; family Cricetidae; genus Alexandromys; species Alexandromys fortis. The sequence goes on from NW_026067963.1 coordinate 4,364,933, forward strand.
TACAGAGAAACCCTATAATCCTATAGGGGAAGTGGAGATAGGAGGCTCGGTGGCCATTCAGTCATAACTGAAATGGCAAACTCCAGGTTCAGTAAAAGGCCTTGTCTCAAAATAAATAACTAAAAAAAAGTAGATGGACAGAGGAAGACACTGGATGCCAACCTCTGGCTTCCACACATGCATGTGCACACATGTCCACATACAAATCAACCTCTGGCTTCCACACATACATGTGCACACATGTCCACATACAAGCCAACCTCTGGCTTCCACACATACATGTGCACACTTGTCCGCATACACGTAGATATGCACACACCATATGCACAGTTACCTCTGCCTGAAAAGTGTCCCCCAAATCTTTACCAAGCTAAACTTCTTATTCTAAACATCTGGGTTCAATTCACCTTCTCCATGGCCCCATCTACCACCTCCATGACATCTAATTTTATGTATCCACTCACTTCGTTGTGAATGTCCCTTATTATAAGGCCTCTTCTGTGGGAGCAGGGATCTTTTCCATTGATGTCATTTGCCACCACCTCCAGCCCAGTGCCTGGCACACAATGACTATCTGTCAAACAGAGACGCTTATCTGCTAAGAGCCAGTGTTAGGCATAGCCACATGCCGGGCTTTGAGGAAAGAAGCCCCTCATTAGGACTTGGCTACTAGTGTCTAAGAGTTATCTACCTTTTTCTCAGGGACCAGGAGGCGATGCAGAAACAACAAAAAGTGTTTGGCTCCCTTGTGCCCCACCCCGGAAGGGCTACCCTGCCCCCCACCTCAGTGGTGACATCACATAGGGCAAGATTCTCTAACCCTTCTCATTCCTCCCCAGTGCTGTAAACAGTTGTTTTTCATTATGGTGAGGAGGGAGAAGGAGGGAGGGGATGGGGTGGGGTACCCCACCCCTGAAGGAAATTAGTTTAGGGCTCTCTATGTTCAAGTTCAGGAGAAAATGGGTAACAGAAACTACATTTTGGACTAAGCTATTCAAGTCAAGGAAGAGAAAGATGAAGGTGAGAAAGGAAAATGAGCTAAGAGTACAGAAGAAGGGGCGAAGAGAGACAAGAGGAAAACAGACAAGAGGACTCCACAAGTGGCTTTGGGAGAGAGAGAAGCACGAACCAGGTAGTGAAACAGCAGAAGAGGCAGCGGAAGGGGGAGCTGGACCTCTGGCGCCCTTGGCTTCCAACTCTTGGGTAGCTCTCAGCATGTTGTGGAAGGATGGTTGGCTGGCTGGGGGAGGGGGCTTCTCAGGCATCCTGTGCCCGTCACTTACTTGCCGGAGAAGCATTGTGAGAGGCCCAGGTGAGGCCATCTCAGGGCTGAGTCTCTGGGTGCATCCCCAATAGTTATGGAATATGGAATGTCAATCACCTTCCAATGCTTTTTCTTCTCTTAAAGTCAGGATTGTAGAGAAAATGGAGAGAGTATTGAGTGTAACTAGGGTCTAAATGTATACTAATAGATCATCTTTAGAAATGGGAGACTATTGAGCATAGCAGGCTTTCATTGCAAATTAACAGTGCATTTCAATACTAGACTTTAGCTTCTCTACTGTAGTCCTAGTCTTTGCCCAGGTCTCTCAGTCCCTAAGCGGCTCGGGCACAGTAAATTCAGCACTTTGAACCCAACCTTTCAGCTTCCTTCCTCAATGTTAACTAAAATAGAAACATCAGATTCTCCGTGTAGAATACGATAGTTTGAGATATGTAAAAAATGACCAAACTGATATGTCACCGAAACTTATTGTGAAGACTTCATACATGTGTTGGAAGATTAAGTAAAGTCTTATAGTTCAAAATGGAAAAACATTTATCCCCCCCCCTTTTTTTTTTTTTTTGGGTTTTTCGAGACAGTGTTTCTCTGTAGCTTTGGAACCTGTCCTGGAACTAGCTCTTGTAGACCAGGCTGGTCTAGAACTCACAGAGATCCGCCTGCCTCTGCCTCCCAGCGTGCTGCTGGGATTAAAGGCGTGCGCCACCACTGCCCAGCAACCCTCTTATTTCTAAAGTTCCTTCCCTCCTCTATACATTTCCCCTTCTTTCTAGGTATAAGATTTAATAAGAGAGCTGGGTGCTGGCACTCATCTTCAATCCCAGCACTGGGGCCGAGGCAGGTGGAGCTCCATGAGTTCAAAGCCAGCCTCTTCTACTCAGTGAGTTCCAGGACAGCTTAGCACTGTATAAGGAGACCCTGTTTCAAACAACAAAGCAACTTAATAAGACAAGGGAATAGCATAACCAACATTTTAATTAGGCAATATTAATATGTCTTATTCCAAGTTTTTAAATGTTAGCTTTACAGCACACAAGTTTCCTCATTTGAAAATGTCCCTGCAAATTGTGTCCAAAAATGAGACTTGGTAAGCACAGCTGACTGGCTGGCTGACGTACTGGGAAGACTCCTGGAAAAAAAAATCTCCTTAAATTGCATTTTTAAATTTTCTACCTCTCTTGTTACCCGGGCTTTCTAACAAAGGTAGAACAGAGAGGCTTCAGGAATGTAAACCTAGAAGAAGCCTGACAAAACCCTATAGCGTACCCAGATGACTCAGCTTCTCCTACAACAAGAATATTTGTTGCTTCGGGAACACTCTAGACAGGTGTGGTGGTGCCCCCAGGAGTAGTGAGGTGAAAGCCAAGGGGGGTGAATTAAAAGAGAGTTGAAGGTCAGTCTGAAATAAAACCCCAGCCCTGAAACACACACCCACACACAGAGAACTGAATGACGGCTGTCACATGACTTTGTATGGCAGAATGTTTATGAATTTACTAGCAAGCTCCTCCTGCCGTAACTTGTTGGAGTATTAAAAGTACTAAGAATTTAATTTAACCTGGTGTGGTGGAACATGCTGGTGATACCAGCAATCCAGGGGCAGAATCAGGAGGTTCACTGTATGTTTGAGGCTAGTTTGATCTACATAGAGAATTCTAAGCCAGCCAGAGCTACATAGAGACTCTGTCTCAAAAACAAAATGAGACAAACACAGGCACATACACACAAAAACCACCACCAGCAAAAACCCTAACCAGGGCTGAGGACAGAGTACAGCGATTGTATACATGACTAACGAGCAAAGGGCCTGACTTCAATCCCCAGCATCTCCACTTAACAATAACAACCCTAAATATATTAATATGTATTATAATATATAATCATTCCAACAAGGCAGCATTTTATTAAAAGATTTTCCATTAAATTTCATTTATTTTCAGCACTTGTGTAGAGAACTAAGAAATGCATAGCGAATCTTTAAATTCCTGGAAATCTTACATTTTCATCTTACTCCTAGATATTGAGTGATCTGGAGGTTCGGTGAAGATGTGGTCATTGACGTTAGGTGTCAGGTGTAAAAGTGAAGGAAACAGAATCTTCTCTCAAAAGCCATGCTGAAAGTATCGGAAATGGTTTCACAACTTCCCAAGTAGAGACATAGTTTGCTGGACTGCAGACAGAGAAAAGCAGTTTGCATTTGATCTAACAGCCAAGACAATGGAGTAATTTTAGGAGACACAAAGTAGCAGGGTACAAATTGCGGCAGTAAGCTCCAGCGTGAAAGAGGGAAGGCCTTAATGCAATTCATCTTCTTACTGGCCAGAACTCAATTTGGTCAATTAATTCGTATTCGTTTTAAAGTACTAGCTTATTTCAACAAAATATTTGGTTTTCCTTTGTATTATACCAGAATCTCTCTTAAACTTCGGTTCCTGCGAATTTGGTGGAAGGGTTAAACTGGTGACCGAGAAGCTGGGAAGGCACCCCAGCCAATGGGAACTCATAGTGGTGATGTACTGCTTTCCAGCTCTGATTCATTGGCTGCCTAGGGTTTGTCATTCTATCTCCCGGCGTCTGCAAGCAGCGTGGGTCGGGTTTTCTGTGGTCTAGCTAGCTAAACTGGATTCTGGCCGCCTGCACGTGCAGTTTCAACTACCTTTAGCGCATCCCTGGCTTTTCGAGGAGGCAGCTGTCACGTTTCTGATTGTCCTCTAGATTTTGAAAAACCCTCGGTTCCAATAACCTCATTGGAGGTCTTTGGAAATGCCCGTTGAGATGGAATCACGTGACCGTGTAACGTGCACATAAATAAAATTCGGAATCCTTGGAGCGACACAGGGACGACCTGCCAAAAGCTCTAGGCACGTGTCCCAAGGCGTGAGCTGATTACACGTACACACACGTATGCGGTATGTGGCACCCGTGTGGGACTCCTGGGGTCGAAGGGGAGGCTGACTCCCCCACGCAGGGCCCTAACCGCGACTGCGCCAGAAGATCGGCGTCGGTAGGCAGGTGTAAGAAGGCGGTGTGACAACGACGACCGGGTCTGGAGGGGACCTCAGCGCCCCAGCGCGAAGGTCTGGCGCCTGGCTCCCACCCAGGACTCCAGGGCTCCCTAGAGACCGGCCCCAGGCGCCGGCCGCCCTACAGAAACCCGCTAAGGAGCAGCGCCGGGCAGTGACGTCACCGCAGCCCCTCCCCCGCCCTCGCCGCAGTTCCGGCCCTCCCACATCCGGGTCCCTCCAGCCGCTGGGCCGCGCCGCAGCTGCCGGGCGGGGGGGGGGGGCGGGCGGCGCGGGGCGGGGCCCGGCGGGGGGAGGGGCGGCGCCGTCGAGAGCGCGCGTGCGCGGGGCCGCGCTAGAGGCGGCGGCGGCGCGAGGGGCGGGAGCGCGCGCAGGAGCCAGAACGCCGTGGTCTCCGCGCCGGCCGGGTCCGCAGCTCGGGATCGGGTGGCTGGGGCGGGGGGAGGGGGGCCCAGGCAGGTGGGGCGGCAAGCGATGAGTCCTCGGCGCCTCCTCCGCCTCCCGCGGGCCCCGCTCTCTGCCTCCCGCTCCGACGCCCGGATGATCTGAGCCGCGAGGGCTCCGAGAGCTGGGGGCCCGGACCCAGCCCGGCTCCTCCCCTCCTTCGCCCGGGCCCGGCCGCTGCCGTCGCGGGACCCCCGAGCCCGGCCGCCGTCGCCGCCGCCGCCGCCCCGGCCGATCAAGGGACCCGCCCGCCCGCGGCTGCTCCGGGTAAGCGCGTCGCTCGGGCGAGGGCGGGCGGGCGGGCGGGCCTGCACGGCGGCGGCGGCCAGGCCTGGGGCCTGTAAACAAGCCGGGCGTTTGCCCGGGCGCTCCCGGGAGGAGACGCGACAACTCCACCCCCTGGGCGGCCTCCTCCCGGAGCCCGCGGCTGGCGACGAGGGGTTAACGCGCGGCGGGGGCGGGGGAAGGCTGAGCGCGGTGGCGGGGAGGGGGGCGCGACCCTCGCCCGGGCGGGGCGGGCCCCAGCTGCCCCGGAACTTTCGGGGAGCCCGAAGCGGGGCCGCCCCTTGGAGCTGACCAGCCCGCGAGTCCCCACGATTTGGAGACTCTGCGACTGGGCTGAAAGTGAGGCCCCTAATTCGGTAATGATGCCTCCAGTTCATTCATTATTCCGACTTCAAGCAAACCCATTGAAGTCAACGACAGGTTTTGCATCATTTTGGCCGTGTATCTTGGAGGAAAGTTCTTTTATGTTAGAGTTTAGTTGAGGCGCGGCTCGTTTCTGTTTGGAGGTTGTAAATACACACTCGGATCCTTTTCTTGAAAGACAGCTGGCTGTGGAGAGCCTCCTGCCAACTGGAGTTTTAGATGCTTTGCAAATTTCACCATCCGAAGTTATTTTTCTCAAGCACCGCATGGTACTTAGACATTCACAGAGATCAGAGTCTTAAGCAACCTGCAGTGCCACCCCCACCCCAAGTTTCCTGCTAGTTGGAATAATGAGCCTGATGTATTTTTAAACGTGGTTAGTGTATAGGAGAATGGCGTGGTTTGGGAAGAATAAATGATTTGACGATATGGAAATTAGTAACTTTCAACATTTGTCAGAAGAAAAAAATGATTCTTTTAGACGCGGGATTTGAGATTTCAAACATGACCACTTTCTGGACGGAGGAGAAGCCTTTTGGAGATTCATAGAATTTAAACGGTTTCTCTTCTGGGCTTTAGGGTTCCTGAGCCTTCGTTCGTTCACTCCATAGTCAAGTAGTGCTTGGTTCCCACCTCCCTTTAACCGGACAGAATGCCCCACTTTCACACTTTTGTCTTTTATATATATTCTGGGCCCTTTCCAAAGATTATTTCTGTAGTTAGAGACGAGGAAACTTGAGACGAGGAAGATAGTGAGCAGTTTTACCCCTGTTTTTAAATCTTAGATACTACCTTTATTGGTCTGCTTTAGCGCTTAATGGTTTGAAGCACAAACCACATCCTCCTCCCGGTGTTACAATTCTTTCCTGGGGTTTTTATGTTTGTTTTGTTTTTTGCATTGTTGGGCATAGGTCTGACCCAGGGCCTCTCCCCTGGTGCAAGAGGTACACTGTTGGCCCACGTTCTCATTTGTCTACCTTGTATATATTGATTAACATTCAGCTGTGTTGGGATGACTGCCTTTGACCCGGAAGCTTGCAGCAGTAACGCATCGCAATTATAGCGAACTACATGTGTAAGTTGCTTCAAACATTTTTAGTTAATATTAAACACATCTGGGAAGTAGTTATGATGGTGGTATGAAATATTAAGACGGATAACATTCCACATTAGTTACCTTAATACGTGTTTGAGAAATAGTATAATTGGCTACTGGAAGCGTCAAGTTGCTTCTTGGGTTTGTATCCATATTTTCACATGGATTGGATAACTATATTTCAGTATGAAGGGCTGAAGAGCTGAACATAATTATAGTATAACCTGTTGGAAGGAACGCTGCCCTGCTGCAATTATGTAGGAATGGCTGTGCTCCGAAATATTTGTGTTCATGGACAAGTCCTCTACCCTCTGGAGTCTCGGTTCTGAGTCAGTGAAGCTGAGAGGTAGCTTATGTCATCACATGTCCACTTAGTGGATTTTTTGTTCTCTTGGCATCCTGTGGCAGTTACACATACCTTTAATGAATACATGCCTGATAGGTGCCAGCCACTTAGATATTTCAGCCTTCTGCAGCTTATTTTTCTCTGGGCTATGATGTATTTAAGAGAACATGAAATTTGGGGCTGTGCTTTAGGAAACTTCCTGTGGTGGCCCTCACAGGTCTTTCTCTTGCCATTGGGAAGCCTGGAAGAACTCCTGGGAGAGTGAGGAGGGTGGACATCCTATGTCCTACGGCCTGTTTGAAGAAGTTGGGACCCTCAGTACTTGGATATGATGGGCATTATAAGAATATATAGGGCTGGAGAGATGGCTCAGTGGTTAAGAGCATTGCCTGTTCTTCCAAAGGTCCTGAGTTCAATTCCCAGCAACCACATGGTGGCTCACAACCATCTGTAATGAGGTCTGGCGCCCTCTTCTGGCCTGCAGGCATACAGACAGAACATTATATAAATAAATAAATATTTAAAAAAAAGAATATATAATACATATATGGTGTATGTGTATATTTTGTTGGTTCAAGCTGAGTGTTGTTGATTTTGCCTTATTAAACTTTTGTTTGGAAATTTTTCTGATTTCCCTCCCCCTTCAAGTGTACAGCAACCTCATTTGTCACCTGGTAAATATTGCTAAGTGGTTGCTAAATGCCTTCATCTTGTTAATTTTTTTAGACCACACCTTGACTTTTTACTGTATGACCAATGATTGTATTGCTGATTGTGGTTTCACCGAAATTATTTACTTTATAATTTTAAACTAAAGACTGGATTATCCTAAGGTACAAAAATAATTCTGATATTATATTTGATTTTTTCCTTCAAATGATCATCTGTTGTCTGACTTATAACCTTGAATACTTTCTATTATTAGTTAAATCAGAAGACTGTCTTAAACAAAAAAAAAAACAGCTTAAACAGAATTTTGTTAAGAGTTAACACAAAATGTCTTGGCCGTATGACATACGTATAAGGATGTACCTTGGGAAAGGGGAAATAGACAATATGAGGTAATTAGGAAAATATTTCTTTGTATGTGTTGTCCTGTTTGTCCTGTTTTTAGGTAGCAAAAATGTTTAAAAACTCACTTGCCTCATGAATTATGTTGCTGTTTTTAGCAGGATGTATTTATTTTCTGGCACATTATTTAGTCATTCTCATAAAAGAAGCTTGGATTAATGTATAGCAAAAGAAAGAGTGATTATAGTTTTCCATGCTTTAAGCTGTCTATTGTTTAATGTACTCAATATTATTTAAGTTACGTTTTTATAAATGTATTTTTGTTGTTTCATTTTTGAGGTGGGAGTCTCACTATGTAGCCTTGGTTGGCCTGGAACTCACTCTGCAGACCAGGTTGGTCTGAAACTAGTAGAGGTCCATCCACCTGATTCTTGTCTCCCCAGTGCTGGGAATAAAGGCGTGTGCCACCACACCTGGATACAAGTAACAATTTTATACTTCATTATCTTTCCAGAATAAATATATATATGTATTCATATATATGATTTTAACCTTTATAATACCTGTCTATATGCTACCTACACTATAGAACTCCCCCCACCCCCAGGTGGGAAGAGCTAGAGAAAGTATTGAGTGCAATGAGCTCATAAACCTTTACCTAAAATGTAGTAAGACTTGACAATTCTTATAAGAAACTGAGAAGTGCAAATTTATATCCATTGATAAATTAGACTGTGGTGTCTCTGGTTAAGAACATTTACTGCTCTTGCAGCAGAGAACTGAGATTTGGTTCTTAGCACCAACATGGCAGCTCATAATCGTCAGTAATTCCACTTCCAGGGAATCTGATGCCTTCTGGCCTCCCTCCACCAGCTGTAGTATGCAGATACACATTATTATGTATGTGAAGGCAAAGCATTCACATACATAATAAAAATAAATAATTAGGCTGTAGATACTGATCCATCTGTGCCCCCCCCCCCCCCCAGTATAGCCTTGGCTGTCCTAGAACTTGCTCAGTAGACCAGCCTGGCCTTGAGCTCACAGAGAATTTTTGTTTGTGTTTTTGAGAGGGTTTCTCTGTAGCTTTGGAGCCTGTCCTGGAACTAGCTCTAATAGCCCAGGCTGGCCTTGAACTCACAGAGATCCACCTGCCTCTGCCTCCCAAGTGCTGGTGTTAAAGGCTTACACCACCACCGCCCAGCTTGAACTCACAGAGATTAATAGTGTGTTTTTAATAGAGATGTTTTAAGCTATCTTTGAGTGAGCGATGAGTTTTCATAATTTTTAGTTTTTTTGTTGTTGTTTTGATTTTGGTTTTTCAAGACAGGATTTTTCTGCTCTGACTGTCCTAGAACTGGCTTGGTAGACCAGGCTGAACTCATATATAGAGATCCACTTCTGCTTCCTGTGCCTTCAGAGTGTTGAGATTAAAGCATATGCCACCTTGTCGGGCTGAATTTATTTTTTATTTTTATTTATTTATTTATTTTTGAGACAGGGTTTCTTTATAGGTTTGGTGATGTGGGAGTGTCATCAATCTGTTGATTTCATTGGATAAGTAATAAACTGCTTGGCTTGATAGGTTAGAACATAGGTGGGTGGAGTAAACAGAACAGAATGCTGGGAAGAAGAAGAAGAAGGGAAGTGAGCTCAGATGCCATGCCTCTCCTCACCAGAGCAGATGCAATGAAGCAAGCCGCCAGGTCAGACATGCTGAATCTGTCCTGGTAAGACTGGTGCTACACAGATTACTAAATATGGGTTAGGCAAGATAAGTCACCACCTCGTGGTGCTACACACATTAATAGAAATGGGCCAAGCAGTGTTTATATGAATACAGTTTGTGTGTTGTTATTTGGGGGCATAAGCTAGCCAGGCAGTCGGGAGCTGGGTGGCAGGAATATCCAACTCCATAAGGAGTCTCTTCGATGTCCAACTTCCTCTTGAAGTAGCTGGTGCTGCCAGGAGCAGATGTGTCTCATTGTCATGAAAAGCCCTAAGTTATTAAAACATTTAAATGCCATATTCTGCAGTCTTTGAAAGATATGAAGAATGCCTATCTAACTGAAATATATCTATATATCTAGAAAATCTAACTAACATGACTACAAGCTTGACTATTATTGATGATTATCCATTAACAACCTATATTTCTAATTATACATTACATTTTTAAATGAACTACACAATCACAATACCTTAATCAAGATCAGAAATACATATACATATAACAAAATTGACCTTAAAATTCATACCAATGCAAATTATTCATATCTATATCATATCCCCCTTTAAATGTAAAAGAACATTTTTAAACAATATTTGGGAATATGGGCACAGTTATTTCTCTCCAAACTGCTTCCTGCTGAATGGGGGCAGTGTTAATTAGGTCTTTCATGGTATAACCTGTCTGCTAGGTTCATCTCAGTCGGCAGTTGAGCAAAGCAAATTTTTGAAGGTGTTCACAGCAACCTTTCAGGAGTGCTTGGTCTATCATACCATATGTGGATAGAAGCAATCCACAGGGTCTCATCCTCTGTGAAAACAAAAGAAGAGTCTCTTTTCCAAAGTATATCCTTAGATCCAAATTCTGAAGTCAAGGTATTCTCAAAATATCTATCTTGGATTAGCTCAGCAGCATTTATAAACAAATATCTTTTAGCAGCTGTTGCTCTTTCCTCAGCATTCAAACAATTCCAAGAGAGTGTAATAGCATAGAGTATCAAGGTTCTCTGTGTATTTTCCATCTTTGTGTAGCTTTATTTTAACCTCTATTTTGTTTATTTATACTTTTATTTTTTGAGACAGGTTCTTTGTATATCCTTGTCCTGGAATAACTCTGTAGACCAGGCTGTCCTTGAACTCTCAGAGATCCACCTGTCTCTGCCTCCCAGGCATTGGGATTAAAGGTATATGCTACCACACCCAACTGCTCTCTTTCTTTTTTTTTTTTTACTTTAAGAACTTTAACTTTTAGCCTGCATATATTTTTAACACACTGTAAACCATTTAGCCGTTTTCTTCGACTTTGAATCTTTCTTTTACTGTATATGTCTCTTTTTTTGACCACATAAGTCTTTAATTTACCAAGCAATATGGATAGTATTAAAGCCGTGGCTTTGATGGCTATTCCTTAGCTTTCCAGCCTCATGGCAGAAGTACCGGCTGTAGCCATTTTTATTGCCACAACTCTATGGCATTTCAAGGTCCTTGCCAGCAAACAAGCTACTACACTCAAATGCTCTCTCTGTAGCTGACCTCCTGCCTCAAAGAGTCAGAGTTTGCCCTGGCAGGACGGCCCAGAAAGCCAGCATTTTAAAACAGCACAACTTTTTTCCTGCTACGGCTGAAAACTGAAAACCATGTGTTCAGCTGTTCATCAACACCTTTTAAGTGTTTCGTGGCAGGATCTCTTAAAAGAGCTGCAGGGTTTTGCAGCTGAAGCTGAGTCAGGAAGCCTCTCTTAGATGAGAGTGCTTGCTTGCCTCTAGCAAACAGAGCAGACCCGAGAAATTGCTGCTACCAAGAAAGCATGCTTTACTCTATCTTTCCCAAGCTTTCTCAGGCTTTCTGTGGATGCAGTTATCCACATGGGTGCCATATGAAGGCGTAAGTCACAAACAATCCCACACTAATTTGGAATTATGATTAATAGAATGGTTATTTATTTAAAGGGGAAAACTTACAGATCACCATCCCAGACAACAGCCCTCTGTACAGTCAGGAAAGGAGCCTAGTCGCCAGAAGCGGAGCCGAAAGCCAGAGAGGAGAGGGAAGTGGCCGCTTTTTTAAAGGGAGAGAGACCACACCCCAATGGGCTGGTATCTCATCGGCTATTGGCTGAAGGAGCTCCCGCAACAGTTTGGAGCCTGTTCTGGAACTGATGCTTGTAGACCAGGCTGACCTTGAACTCACAGAGACCTGCCTGTGAGTTTTATTTCGAACCTATTGATTCAAGTATATGTAGTATTAATATTCAAGATCTGAATTTTGTGGCAGTTTGGAAATCATGAAACTAAAGTTCTTTGATAAATAGCAGAAAATAAATAATGAAAACTATACTTTCCTGGCAGTGGTGGTACATAGCTGTAATCCCAGCACTAGGGAGGCAGTAGTAGTATTAGCCTGATCTACAGAAAGAGTTCCAGGACAGCCAAGGCTACAGAGAGAAACTCTGTTTCAAAAAATAACAACAACAACAACAAAAACCCCTATACTTTATTGACTATTTATTTGTGTCAAGCTAACAGTCCTCTAAAATACTTGATGGTAACTCCTCTTGTTTTGTTTTGAGATAGGGTTTTTCTACATAGCCATAGCTGTCCTAGAACTTACTATGTAGATCTCATAGAGATCATCCACTTGCCTCGTCTCCCAAGTGCTGGGATTAAAGGCGTGCACCCTCACCACCCAACTAGAATTCGATTTTTTAAGTTGGCATACACACGGGTTTTAAGCTAGGCATAGTGGTGGAGTCCTAGCACTTAGGAGGCTGAGGCAGGAGATACACAAGTTGGAGGTCAATCTAAACTAGTCAGGAGTAAAATTTTGGGCTAGAACGAGTCCTTCCCCCACCCCCAACAAACACACACATACATACAGCATATACACAAAAACAAAATCGATTTCCTTGTGGTTCTTATTGGTCCCCCTCCACAAAAACCTCCTTTCTCCTTGGATACTTCAGTTAGTTACCCTTAGCTTTGATGACAGGTGTCTATCCATTCCTTTCTGTTTGTTTTTCAGGATAGGGTTTCTCTGTGTAACAGTTCTGGCTGTCGTGGCGTTAGCTTCCTCTTGACAAATAGTTTGCCTCCTTGGTTCAAGCAACCTTGAATAAGTATTTTTAAATTGCATATGTTTCTAAACATTTATACATTTATACATATTTTTGTACTTATTCTCTAAATAATATATGCTTAATTTACAGTAGCATTTCCATTGTATTTGTATTTGGTATTAAGTGATCTAAAGGTGACTCAATGTATACAGGAGAGTGGTTATAAGTTCCATGAAGATTCTACACCTTCTTAAATGAGGGATGTGTGGAATCCTACAACCAATGCCTTGTTAAGTGCCAGTGGATAGCTTGGTGAACCTAAGTGACATTGCAGAATCATATCTATAGATTTAAAAATAGTCTGAAAATGCTCCCAAGTGGGTTCTCTTGTTATTCCTGGAACTGGAATTTTAAAAGCTGAAGGTTAGCATTTCTGAATTGTGGGTTTCTGCAGTTAGAAGGAGTAAGTACATAATTGTCATCCTCTGCAAGAATCTCTTCAGAAAGGATGTGTGATGATGCTTAGCTTTTCATTTCTCGGGCTTTAGAAGTTAAAACCAAAGATGTTGGCCTGGCCCAGCACTGTTGAGATGGAGGAGTAGAGTTGGTATTGTTGAGTGGCTGAGAGCCGGAGTGGAGTCGTCTCTGAGCCGGTGGACCAGCAGAGCCTCACGAAAGGCTCCACAGAGGAGAAGGAGGGCAGAATCAGCTATTTACTTAATTTTAGGTCTGTTTTCTTTATCTGTCAAATAGAACTTTATATTAGAAGGTTGTCTTAAAAATATGGTGGAATAATTATGTAAACACTTTCATTGAGCCAGGTGATGATGGTGCACACCTATAATCCCAGCACTTGGGAGGCAGAGACAGGTGGATCTCTGTGAGTTCGAGGCCAGTTTGGTCTACAGAACGAATTCTAAGACTGGCTCCATAGCTACCGAGAAGCCCTGACTTGAACCCCTGCCACTCCCCAGAAAAAGAAAAAGACTTGTATTGGCCATGGTGACTCACACCAGCACCTGGTGTGATCTTGTAAGTTTCATGCCAGCCTGATCTATATAGGAAGCTCAAGGCCTGCCAAGGCTACATAGCAGGGTCTTGTCTCAGAAAAGGGGGTGGCAGGGTGCTTGAAATTTTCTATCATAAAAAAAGTACCAAATAATTGTTAGCTATTATGGAATCTTATTTTTTTTTTCTTTTCTTTTTTTCTCTTGTTTTTCCTGGAATTCATTTTGTAGACCAGACTGGCCTTGAACTCACAAGATTGCCTCTGCCTCCCGAGTGCAGTGATTAAAGGTGTGTGCCACCACACTGGGCTAAGTTTATGGAATCTTAAGATACTTAGGGTTGAGTGTGAGTAGAAAATTGAGAACATACTGTAAAGACTGTTGGGTATATAGAGTTTTCATATGCACAGAATGAATGTCAAGTAAAAGAAAGTTAAGTATGAAAATTTTACCTGGCTGTCTGGAGTTGGAAAGGGTCATCCTGGGTTTGGAGTTGGTAATTAAGCAATAGTAGATGATGAAATTGGTGATAAAGAATAGCAGCAATAAAGCAAAGCTGAGACTAATCAATAAGTAGGGAAGAGTTGAGTTGCTAATTTGAAGAGGAGTTAAATTTCATGGTTAGAAACAAGCAGAAAAGATTCTGGGTTTTTTTTTTTTTTTAACTCATCTTTATAATGGACAGTAAGGCTTTGTGTCTGTCATGGGTTGTTCAAGGCTGAGCACGCTAGATCCTGCTACCTCAGCCCAGACCAGCACCAGTGCTGTAACTGGTCTCTGTCCCTTTAATCCTGTACCACCACCAATCCAGTCTATAAATACAAAATTCTCCCCCTAATACCATTATTCATAGTTTCCCTCTCCTCGTTCTTCAGTAATTCCTTCTAGTGCCTTCTATGATTAGATACCAGGCCATCATTTTTCTATTAAGCTGGACCCTTGTCTCTGGAGTGCATCCATTACTTTTCTTGCTAGGATTTTCCTTATACTAATTTGCAGTCGGGAATTTGCCCCGGCCACCCTTCTTTTTTTAAATCAAAGCTCATTCTTAATAGTATAACTGTATTATTTCTGTGGCTTTTAAGTCATGTATTTTACTTCTAGGGATGTGTATTTTAGTTATGCTTGATTCTGAAAGGGAAAACAAAATAATTTATTTCCAGGGCCTACTGCTATGCTATGTGGCTCGTTAGACGTTCAGATATTTGGTAAGGAGTAATCAAGGTCTGTCTGACATGTGAGTTCCTGCTAGAGGAGGTGGAGTAGCCTGTGAGCTTCCTGATAGCAGACATATGACTTGTGAACAGAGATGTTTTAAGTGTGAAGGTTACATAAATCTGAAGTGGGACAAGATTCTTATTGGTATGGAGGTTAGGGTCTCTGATTACAGACTTGACAGCTTCACTTTAACATCTTTGGACTTTGGGGGTTAATAGGACATTTATGATCGATCATACATTTCTTTTCAGGATATCTGTCAATGCAAATATTATGTCATAGTTGTCCTTGTAATAACAGGGGAATTATATAGTCACAGGAATTTTACAGTGCATTCGTTAAAGAAAAGTTATCAACAGATTTAATTTCAACCAGTTTGCTAACATGTAATCTGTTCATATAGACCTCCAAGCTAAGCTTTACAAATTTTTTTTACAAATGTACAAATTGTAAACTAGCTCTAGTATTTAGAAAATGTGTTAATATTCTCTTACTAGATTTTAAGTAATTCCTTATAATTAGTGACTTCAATTTATTTATTGACTATGATCCTAATGAGATCAGAGTCATGACTTAATCTTTATGTGCTTTTTATTTTTCTGACCTTGACACTGACTAGTAACAACAAGCATTTGTATAACAGGAACCGCTAAATGATATTTCCAATTATCACTTTAAAGCTTTGCAATATTTTTATGAGATAGATAGCATTATTAGTTATATCCTAACAAACAAGGAAATTGAGGCAGCTTTAAAGCCAAATGCATATTCTGGGACTTTTGAAACTAACTCTAAATGTGGGTTATTGCACTTTTATTACTGCTGTTGGAAGTCTGTGGGTGGTAGTGGTGTGTCAAAGTCTTTGTATACAAAGGACATGACCTCAGTTCTATTGTACCAAGGATGTAACTCTTGTGATGAGTTGGAATCTAAGATGGCTGTGTACACTTCTAAAACACATCACTATGTCACATCAGCTTCCTTTAGAACTTTTCACCAAGCAGAGCTACACACACACACACACACAAGATATGTAGGGATCTAGTACAAAAGAAAGTCCTTGAAAACTGGGTCCTATCTTTACTCATTGGAAATAGATCCTCATTGTGTGCCTGTTTAATCTTTTCAGTCTCTTCTGGTTTCTGATTACATGGCAAAAATTGAATGTGAGCCAGAAATATGTCAGACTGTGAGAAAGCGTAGGTCATGTGTAATTTAGTTTAAATTTAGACTGGTGCTTTGCATTCATCTATGATGTGACTGTCTGAAGTAGAGATGGAGAAAATAATTTTTATTCATGCTATATGTATCTTAATTATTTTAGTGAATATGTTATTCAAGAACTATCTGTCTGTTCTCTTTCAAAGAATACTGTAATTGATTACCAGCTTTGAATGCCTAAATTCTTAGTGCTATTTCCTGTAGTATGGTTGGTTGAAAATTTGACCAAATTTGCTTTTACATCTATAGGATATGGTTTGCCTTCCTTTGTTAACAGAATTCCATAGTGAAAGACAAGTAAAGCGTAGTTATGTATTTTGTCATGTTTTCTATGCAAATCTCATTTAATCAGGCTTTAGAAAAACATCTTTGCAGCTTGTCATCATACCTCAGAATGGTGTAGTAGGGAGTAGGTTGATTGTCCTGCCTGGAATATGGTAGACAGTTAACATTGAGATAGGGAAGACTTGAGATGTCAGGCAGATCTTGGAAGTGGCAGGTTGTTACAAGAAGCGAGCCGCCTGGCTAGCTTACACATGAAATAATCACATAGAAACTGTATTAATTTAAACACTGCCTGGCCCATTAGCTCTAACTTTTTATTGGCTAACTCTTACATCTTAGTTTAACCCATTTCTATCAATCTGTGTATCACCACGAGGTCATGGCCTACCAGAAAAGTTTTAGCACATCTACCTCCAGCTGCAGATTCATGTCGTCTTCCTGACTCTGCTTTCTTTCTCCCAGAATTCAGTTCTGTCTTCTCTGCCTACCAAGTTCTGCCCTATCAGGCCAAGCAGTTTCTTTATTGATTAACCAATGAAAGCAACACATAAACAGAAGGACCTCCTACACCTGCAGGTTCTGTTCTATGGTCAGCCTACAGTCTGCCCCATGTGAGTTTGGATCTTTCATCTCTGTAATGATGCTTCCTTCTGCTTCTGGTCAGTCACAGAACTGCGGATGAGGCTGAGGGCAGTAGGAAAGCAGTGCTCCTCTAGTATAATTCCAAGACCACACCGAGAGAGTGGCTCCTGCTCTCATTAGTTAGTCCTTGTCGTGTCTGAATTGCCTTATAATTTTTAATTACACCATCTACAACTCTGGTGAGTTGGGGATCTCACCAGGTTGACCAGGCTGGTCTCCAAACAACACAAGAGACATCACCACCTTATTCTCCATCCCCCTTTCTTTCTTTTTTATTTATTTTTATTTATTTATTTTATTTTATTTTGCAAGACAAGGTTTCTCTGTAGCTTTTGGTCCCTGTCCTGGAACTAGCTCATGTAGACCAGGCTGGCCTCGACTCACAGAGATCCGCCTGCCTCTGCCTCCCTAGTGCTGGGATTAAAGGCGTGCGCCACCACCGCCCAGCCTCCCTCCCCCTTTCACATGTGCACTGCCATGCCCTGTTGTAGGAGGCTGCTTGTTCATTCCCGGCCACCCACACTCTGGAAATAACCACTCAAAAACTGTATTAATTACAACGCTGCTTGGCCGATTAGCTTATACACATTTTTAGCTCACTCTTAGCTCTTAAATTAACCCATTTCTATTATTTTATATTTTATCACGAAGCTTGTGGCCTACCAGCAAGGTTCTGGCTGCTGACTTGAGTCTTTTCTTGTGGCTCCATGGCGTCTCTCCGACTCCACCTTTTCTCTCCCAGCAGTCAGTGTAGTACCCCCCTTCCAGCTCTACTCTCCCCTATCACAGGCCAAGGCAGATTCTTTATTAACCAATAAAAGCAACGCATATACAAAAGGACTTCCTACACCAATGCCCTGCTCAGTGTTTTCATATTTATGATGTATTATTGTTTCTGTGGTGATGGAACAGAATGAACTGTGCATTCTGTAGCCTAAGCAAGATGGAAATGGTTGAGACACTGTTGACAGATCAGCTTCCATAAGATTATCTCCTTCTGTAGAAAAGAATCACTGGGCAAGTCAAGATGGTTGCTGCCATTCATTTCCTCCACTCATGTATCCTAATCCTATTAGGTATTAGCTTCTGCTAAATACTGACCAAAAGCCATGCTCTCTTCCTTTATGAATCTGAAATGTAAAGGGGGAGATTGCTCTGGCAGTGAGTGCTACTAAGGGAGATACAGGCTGCTATGAGCATGAGGCTATTGGTGGATCTGTTTCCTGAGACAAGGAAAATGATAGGGACATGATGCTCCTTTTGGGCTATGCCATTAGAGGCGAGACTATCCAAACTAGGCTGCAGTTAGATAGGATTTTTTTCATCGTAAGTTTTTTTTTTTTTAATATTTATTTATTTATTTATTAAGTACACAGCATTCTGCCTGCGTGTATGCCTGCAGGTCAGAAGAGAGCATCAGATCTCATCACAGATGGTTGTGAGCCACCATGTGGTTGCTGGGAATTGAACTCAGGACCTTTGGAAGAGCAGGCAGTGCTCTTAACCTCTGAGCCATCTCTCAGCCCTCATCGTAAGTTTTTATTCTTTCTTATTTTCCGGGTACTCCATCTTACTTATTAGAAAGTATGTGTGCCCGTGTGTAGATTCAGTGACTGTTTGGTTAGGAAGACACATCTACACAGAAGTCTTTTCAGAGCAGCTGCTATTGGCTTTCCTAGAGGAGACATTTCATGTGTAAAATATTTAGAACCCCATATACTTCATTTGTTGATGAAGCATTTCTTGCCTTAACTATTAAATAAGTTACATTGCTCCCCTCTTATGAGCAATATACAAGGTTTTTAGCAAATATTGAAGATGTTCAGTTGAGGGACTTGTTTTTAGCAAACAAAAAGTATATTGGCTTAGTAAGTCAACTATTGTTTTTTGGGTCAGCCAAATCTTATCGTTATGCAAGGATTAAAAATTACCAAACTATGAGTTCGAGACCAGCCTGGTCTACAGAGCTAGTTCCAGGACAGGCTCCAAAGCCACAGAGAAACCCTGTCTCGAAAAAAAAAAAAAAAAAAAAAAAAAAAAAAAAAAAAGAAAAAGAAAAAGAAAAGAAAAAAAAATACCAAACTAGGAATTAGCTATATTTTAAAATTTGTATTCAAAACTGATAAATTTGGATCAGTTAACAGATGAGATTGTGCATATCAAACATTCTTAGAAAACTTCACAGATGAAATAGCTCTGTCCCATTTAAATCTAAATGAATCAGTCTCTAATTTTTATGGTCACTACTATTTTTTCAGGCAGTTATTCAATATATTTGTAAAATTTACTTTAAAAAATTGTATGAGGGGCTGGAGAGATGGCTCAGCCGTTGAGAGCATTGCATGCTCTTCCAAAGGTCCTGAGTTCAATTCCCGGCAACCACATGGTGGCTCACAACCATCTGTATTGCGATCTGATGCCCTCTTCTGATGTGCATAAGGACAGAGCACTCATGTTACATAAAATATATAAATAAATAAACTTAAAAAATTTTTTTAAAAAAGTTGTGTGAGATACACCTAGGTAAAACTTGAGGCAGTGACCTTATGCAATATGCAATCATCTCAACAGGTCTAGAAGATAATTGCTTTTTTCTTTTCTTAAATGAATCATAGGTAACAAAACTCTAAAAAATCTGTACAAACTGACTAGCTGGGATACCTGTAAATTTGTACCTAGTCTGGCAACTGATTCTTTCTTAATAATTCAGGGCTTAGAAAAATGACCTTTAGCAGAGTAGACCTTTGTTTTACTTTGATTGGTTCAATTAGTTGATTCTAGTTTCATTCTGAATTTTTTAAAAAGCTTTTATTTGGGGGCCTATTTAATACAGGGGTTCATTTGCATTAGAATTATTTAAAGCTGCTGGGCTGTGGTGGCTCACCAGCGTTTGGGAGGAAGAGGCAGGTAGATCTCTGAGTTCAGGGTCAGCCTGGTCTACAAGAGCTAGTTCCAGGACAGGCTCCAAAGCTACAGAGAAACCCTGTCTTGAAAAACCAAAAACAAACAAACAAAAATTATCAACAGCTTTTTGTTGTTGAAATATTTAATTGAAAAAATATTTAAGTGAGGCTATACCATGAAATATTGGGCAGCCAAGAAATTATCCAGTAATTTCTTTCACCTTTAGAAAAACAAATACAAGTCTTTTCTCTATTAGTATGTCTATTAGTATTTTCCATATTAGTATAGCCATTTTATGTTAAAATACAGAAAAAGCTTTAGTGATAGTCTATAGCCATTTTATGTTAAAATACAGAAAAAGCTTTAGTGATAGTCTTAAACAGCTTTATAACTCACATCATAAATTTGCCTATTTAAAGTTTATAGTTGAGGCTTTTTTGTGTTCACAGAATTATGCAGCCATTATTATAGTTGTGCTGTGTGCTTGTTTTTAAACTGTTTGGGGGACAAGATTTTTTGGCTAGATTGTTTTTTTGGGGAGGGGACAGGATCTTAATACTGCCACCCAAACTGGTCTCCAGTTCCTGGGTTTCATCAGTCCTCCTACCTCAAGGAACTGAGACCACAGTTGTGTGCTGTGCTCCCTTTCCCCACTTTTGTTAGTGTTTTCACGGTCTCTAAGATAAACTGTACCTCCAGCAGTCAGTCCCTGTTCCTTTCTCTCCTGTTTTTAAAAATCTCTTTGTTGCTTTTCTGTTTATAGATTTGTCTATGTGAACATCTTATATAAGGCAATGCAGGTAACTTTGATCAATGTTTTAATTTTTAAACTCAGGAGACATAAATGCTTGCAGGAGAGCTAGTTATAAGTAAACCCTCCCAATAATGATCACTGCTTTCTTGTCTGACGAGGAAAAAAATACATGGAAATTCAGAGATTGTGTCCAGATTTAAATCAAGAATTCAACTTGTCTCTCGTAACTGAATGTGTGCTGTAGGCCGCTAGTGCTTTTGGTGGTTGCTCAGTTGCTTCTGCTTTTTAAAATGCTACTGTTGTAGTCTTTTTGTTTTTCCTCCCCTTAGTCTGAAACTCAGACTTCCCTGAGTTCCACTGAAATGGTTTTCTTTGCAATGTCAGCCTTGGATTTAACTGTTCTTCTTTGGTCCTAAATTCTATAAGGAAAACTTAAAAGCAAGATGGGTACATTGTGTAACATTGTTCCAGGTGTGAAGGAGTATAATGGTAAGAACGGAATTAGAATGGCTGTTTGGATCTCCATCACACTGAATTTATGGACAATAGAATAAAACTTGAAGTTGTTTATAGTGTTTTTTATTTTTATTTTTCAAGTCAGGGTTTCTTGTGTAACAGCCCTGACTGTCCTAGAACTAGCTCTTGTAGACCAGGCTGTCCTCGAACTTACAGAATTTACAAGAGATCTGCCTGCTGCTGGGTTTAAAAGTGTGCGCCACCACCTCCTGGCTATAGCAATGTTTTAATAAACAGAGTTTGCCTAAATATCAGAAGGGCAAAGCTAAGCCACTATAGGTGAGGCAATGGTAGCACAGGTCTTTGATCCCAGGATTTAGGAGACAGAGGCAGAAGGATTGAGTTCAAGGGCACCTTGGGCTGCACAAGATCAATGCAGAAACAAATCCAAGTGGTAGTGCCTCACACCTTTAATGCTAACACTAGTGGAGACAGAAGCTGGTCTGCTTAGTCTGCAGTCGCCCAGCCTTGGTAGAGGCAAGACTTCTCGGGTGGATACTTTGGTTTTTTGTTTGTTTGTTTTGGTTTGGTTTGGTTTTTGGGTTGAGCCCCAATACCTGTCTCTGGGTTTTTATTATTCTTGCTACAGTTGTTGAAGAAAAGAATAAAGCTGGGCATTATAGGATACAACTATAATACCAACACTTGGGAGGCAGAGGCAAACCAATCTCTGATTCAAGGCCACACCTGGTTTACACAGCAAGTTCTAGGCTATCCAGGGCTACAGAGGAGACCCTGAGAGAGATGGGGAAGGAAGAGGAGCACTTCAAGCAAAAAAGTAATGTGATAAACGTCACAGACGGAGGAGTTTGGAAACAGTGCTGTGTGATCCCAGTCATACTTCAGTGACAGACAAAATTAACTACCTTTCTGAACTTTCTAGACCCTTGTTTAGGAATTTTGAAGGTGAGCAATAGTCTTGTCTGACATTACCCAAGCTATTCAGTTTGGAGCTAGTGAATAGTAAAGCCATAGAGTAACCTTAAAATAGGTTTTTGGAGGAATTTCCCAGAGGACTCAATAGCATCTGCCTGGGTTTGAATACTGCTCACACTGGGTTGTGATGCATTTAATTTAATTATTCTTTATTGATAAGAACTTGGGAGGCAAATATTGGAATAAGAACCTGAGTGATCAGGAACAAGACAAGGTTGGCCACTCTCTCCTTATCTATTCAATATAGTACTTGAGGTTCTAGCTAGAGCAATAAGACAACAAAAGGAGATCAAAATGTGACAAGAAGAGGCCAAACTCTCACTGTTTGCTGATGATAGGATAGTTTACATAAGTGACCCCAAAAGTTCTACCAAGGAACTTCTACAACTCACAAACACTTTCAGTAATGTAGCAGGACACAAGATTAACTCAAAAAAAAAAAAAAAGTCAGGAGCCCTCCTGTACACAGATGATAAATGGACTGGGAAAGAAATCAGAGAAACATCACCATTCACAATAGCCACAAATAACATCAAATGGCTTGGAGTAACTCTAACCAAACAAGTGAAAGACCTGTATGACAAGAACTTTAAATCTTTGAAGGAAGAAATTGAAGAAGACAACCAGAAAATGGAAAGATTTGCAATGCCCATAAAAATCCCAACAAAATTTTTCACAGACCTCAAAAGAACAATGCTCAATTTCATATGGAAAAACAAAATACTCAGGATAGACAAAAGAGTCAGTACAATAAAGGAACTTCTGGAGGCATTATAATCCCTGACTTCAACTACAGAGCTACAGTACTGAAAACAGCCTGGTATTGGCATAAAAACAGACAGGAGGACCAATGGAACCAAATAGAAGACTAGAATGTCAATCCACACACCTACGAACACCTGATTTTTGACAAAGAAGGAAAAAAAGAAAGCATACTTAACAAATGGTGCTGGCATAACTAAATATCAGCATGTAGAAGAATGAAAATAGATCAGTAGATCTATCACCATGCACAAAACTCAAGTTCAATGGATCAAAGACCTGAATAGAAAATCAACCACACTGACTTTCATAAAAGAGGAAGTGGGGAGCACACTTGAATGCATTGACACAAGAGACCACTTTCTAAATACAACCGCAGTAGCACAGATACTGAGAGAAACAACAAATGGGATCTCCTGAAACAGAAGCTTCTGTAAAGCAAAGGACACAGTCAACAAGACAACATGACAGCTTACAGAATGGGAAAAGATCTTTACCAACCCAATACTAGACACAGGGCTGGTCTCCAAAATATACAAGGAATTCAAAAAATTTGTCATCAAAAGAACAAATAATCCAATTTTGAAAATGGGGTACATGTTAAAGGAGGCTGCTTGTTTGTTTCCTGGCTGCTCAGACCCAAACTGCTTGGCCTATTAGTTCACAGTTCTTGTTGGTTAGCTCTTACATCTTAAATTAACCCATTTCGATTAATCTGTGTATTGCCACATGGTTGTGGCTTACTGATAAGGTTCCCATGTCTATTTCCTGTGGTGGGCACATGCCTTCTCCCTAACTCTGCCTACTCTCCCGCTATTTGCTTGGAATTTCCACCTTGCCCTTTTCGGCCCTGCAATAGGCCCAAAGCAGCTTCTTTATTAACCAATGGTATTCACAGCATACAGAGGGGAATCCCACATCATGTACAGACCGAAACAGAGAATTCTCAACAGATGAATCTAAAATGACTGAAAGACACTTAAGAAAATGTTCAACACCATTAGCCATCAGAGAAATACAAAACAACTCTGAGATTCCATCTTATACCTGTAAGAATGGCCAAGATCAAAAACATTGATGATACTTATGCTGGAGAGTATGTGGGGTAAAGGGAACACTCCTCCATTGCTGGTGGGAGTGCAAGCTGGTACAGCCCCTTTGGATATCAGTATGGCAATTTCTCAGAAAATTAAAAAAACAACCTTCCTCAAGACCCAGTAATACCACTTTTGGGTATATATCCAAAGGATGCTCAATCGTAACACAAGGACATGTGCTCAACTATGTTCATAGCAGCTTTGTTTGTCATAGCCAGAACCTGGAAACAACCTAAATGCCCCTCGACCAAAGAATGGATAAGGAAAATGTGGTACATTTACACAATGGAGTACTACGTGGCAGAAAAAATAACATTTTGAAATTTTGGACAAATGGATGGATCTAGGAAACATCATATTGAGTGAAGTAACCTAGACCCAGAGCTACAAATATAATATGTATTCACTCATAAGTGGCATTTAAGCATAAAGAAAAACCAGCCTATAATTCACAATGCCAGAGATCCTAAACAACAGTGAGGACCCTAAGAGAGAAATACATGGATCTAATCTACATGGAAAGTAGAAAAAGACAAGATACTCTGAGTAAATTGGAGCATGGGGATCATGGGAGAGGCAGGAAGGGGAGGGAAGAAAAACATATAGCTCAATAAAAAACAATTAAGAGAACCTGAAAGCAGCAAAAACAAGTGAGTGGTGACCTCCTCTGTCATTCCTCCATCCAAAGGGGCTGAGACCTCTCTCTACTTCTGCTCCCTATCTGTCTTCAGTCCTTCGAAACCTCTATGGTTAATTTTTTCTAGCTCTGTCCTTTAATTCAGAGCAATTTTTTTGGCAGAACATGATCAAAATATCACACAACAGGATTACTTTGGAAGTCCCTCATTAGCCAGCAAATTAGAGCTAATTAGAAAATTACTCAGTGGGGGAAAAGAAAGACTGGTTTAGTCAGAATTATTAGTGAGATTTTAGGGTCAGTCAGTGAAAGTGCCCTTCAGAAGTCAGAAAGCCATGTAATGTAGAATTTGAAGTCAGTAAAGTGCTATGGTAAAGAAATTGGAAATTTGAGGGTGCAGGGTATGAACTATCAGAAGTCATACTATATGTGTGATGACTAGTTGGATACTATAGAGTAAACATTGTATTCAGCTTTTTTGTTTTTTTGGTTTGGGGTGTGTGTGTGTTTTGAGACAGGGTTTCTCTGTAGACTAGGCAGGCCTGGAACTCACAGAGATCCGCCTGCCTCTGCTCCTGGAGTGCTGGGATTAAAGGTTTGTGCCACCACTGCCCGGTTTATATTCACTTCTTTAGATTAGAAATAGTGTCAAGAATATTTTATGTCTAGTTTATTTTATGTATATGAGTGTTGAATGTGCATGTATGTCTGTGAACCATGTGTGCTGGTGCCCTTGTGGTCAAAGGACGCACTGGATCCTCTGGAATTCGAGTAAACATGATTGTGAGCCACCATGTAGGTGCGGAGAAGCAAAGTCAGATCCACTGTGATCTTCTTAAATGCCAAACCTTCTCTCTAGCTCCGTGTATGTACAGTTTTTAAGGAGGTGATGAAAATAGGCTTTTACCCCTTCCCCCATTAGCTTATAAATTAACTTGTTTCGGCTTTTTTTGTTGTTGTTCTTATACAGAATAAAGGATTTGATTGACATCTTTGTACACATGTACACTGTACATGTACATTATCACTGTACTTTGCTCTCATAGGCGAGCCTCCTTGCTGTCTTTCCCCACTCCGCCTTCACTGGTCCTCTCTTTGAAGCAGTTCCTGTGGCAGTGTGAGGGCGTGTGTAAAGCATGCAGTGTTCGGCTTTTCCATTTTATTTCATTTAATAGGCCTTTCATGTTCCTACAGATATTTAGTTCTTTGTATTCAATATTGCCTAGTTTTTTTTTTGTTTGTTTGTTTTTTGCTTTTGTTTTTCGAGACAGGGTTTCTCTTTATAGCCTTGGCTGTCCTGGAACTCACTCTGTAGACCAGGCTGGCCTTGAAATCAAAGAGATCTGCCTGCCTCTGCCTCCTGCGTACTGGGATTAAAAGCGTGTGCCACCACCGCCCATTCTGCCTAGAATATTTTTTATATAATTCTTTTAAGGACCAAGTGGGAAATGTCTTGTTTTCTTAGAGCAAGTAGGGTTCTTTTTGGGCGTGGGGGCGTTTCAAGGCAGGGTTTCACTTTGTAGCCCTGGCTGGCTTGGAACTCACAGAGATCAGCCTACCTCTACCTCCCCAGTGCTGGGATTAAAGTCATGCCCACATCACCTGTTGAAGTTCATAATTTTAACAAAATTAACTGTTTTATATTGAACTTGTAATGGAAACGGGTTTATAATATGTGTATTATTTGTTTTAGTAATAAGGATGCTTTGTAAAGAATTTCCATATAAATCTTCATTAACTTTTATAAATTACTCTTATAAAAAACTAGGAGAAACTTATGAGTATTTATTGTTTTTTTAGCTAGTTAATGTGCAGATTACATTGGGTGTTTTGTTTTAAAATAATAATTGAATCAAGAGAAATCTAAGAAAATATTTATAATCCTGAGAGGGAAATTAGTGTGACATTCTAAAGATGTTGGCTTTGTAAACTACCAACTAATAGGCCTTGTCAGAAAATCTGAGCCACTAATATAAGTATGTCCAACATCAACATGGTGGCTCACAGTCACCTGTTAATTCCAGTTCCAGGGCATCTGGTGGCACAGATTTCTCCTTGATATAAAGTATTTAGAAAACATGAACTGTCAGAATATTTGCTAAACAAGATTTTGCTCATTGTAGGTGCCACTGCTTTCCTGTCTTTGAGTGTCTGCAGTAGGTGACACTAGGCACTCTGCCACCCCCTTCAACCAGGGAATCAATAGGAACACAGCCCAGTTAATAGACCTTGGGCTTCCGATGTTCCACAGCGCCTGCATCTTCATTCCTTAGAGCTGTTATCTATGTTTGTTACTCATTATTCTAACAGAGCTTGCTTATCCTTTAGAATGATACTAGTATGAGATACTTAAAAAAAAAAAAAAAAAAAAAACTCCTTTGCCAGTAGTGGGAATTATGAATAACCTTCAAGAAGACGGGAGAAATGGCTCAGGTAATATGCTTGGGCCTGACTCAACCAAAGAACTCATGCAAGGTTTCTGGCTCCTTCAGACATCCGAGAGTACCAAGCACAAATGATGCATATATATACATTCAGGCAAAACACCTATATATGTAAATAAATGTAAAAAACTTTGAAAAAGTAAGGTAATATGACTAGTGAGGTTGGTCATTGTTCCCTGTACTTACTAGTCATTTGTTTTATTATTCATTTAATCACTTGTTCATATCTTTTCTCTCTTTCATTTCTTTTGAAGGGTTTTTCCACTGGTGGAAGGTGGAGGATTAGGACTTTTAAGTTGCCTTGGGCCTCACCTAGCTCCACGCCCCTGACTACTGTAGACTCAAATCTCAAAATGATTCTTAAAAGAACCTTTTGCACATTTTAGAAATATTCATTTTTTGCAGATACTTAAAATTGCTTGCCCCTCTGAATTTTTTGTTGATTGTTCCTGTGTTATTTTGTTTTTGAACTGCATAGGGTCTTGCTGTCCTCAAATGTGTGACTCTTCTGTCCAGAAGGGCGCATCACTAAACATTCCCCTTACAGGTTTATGAGCTTTGTTTTGAGTATAAGAGTTTATCAGCTGCAGCTCTTTCCTCTTCCAGAGTTCGTATTTCCCTCTGCACCAACACTGCCGCTCTCAAAAATGCCCTTTCTGCCGTAAGACTATAGAAACCTTTCCAGGGGACCAGGATGGCTTTGTTATTAAATTCAAGACAGAACTCTTAAACTCTTGTGTTGTTTTTAAGGTGCGGGGTAGCCTCCCACTGCAGGGGTGGGAAAGATCAGCTGGTCTCACCATTGCTGAACCTGTTCCCACATTCCCTCAGAAATCATATAGTTCTCTCTCCCTCATCAGTTTTTTCTGTTTCAGCACCACTTCTTACTTGATTGTGCAAATTCTCATGATATTTGAGAATATGCCGGACATCCACTTGCTTGGTGTTTTTTCAAGTGTATTTTGAAAAATACATTTTTCATCAAGGTCTGGGAACCAAAAGGGCTACTTGTGATAGGCAGGGAAAGAATGTTTTCAGGAGGGATCATAGTGGGGAAAGGTAGTATGAGCAGTTGGTTAGATGGGGCCATGAGATGATGGTAAGAGCACTGACTGCTCTTCCAGAGGACCCAGGACACTTCCCAGCACCCACCTGGCAGCACACAATTGTCTGTAACTCCATTTCCAGGGGATCTGATGCCACCTTCTAGCCTCTGTGAGTACTGGGTAGGCTTGTGGCCCACAGACATACATCAGGCAGAACATTCATACACAAAGTAAAAGCACTCTCCCCCCCCCCCCAAAAAAAAAGGTATCACTCCAAAATGATACTTTGGAGTATCACTGCTTTTCAGAAAGGTTAGCTGGAAAGGCGGGTAGCTAGAAGAGTGTACACTGAGATATTGGTGGGTGACATGAATAGTGCTCGAGTGTCTCCAAGCATCATGTTTCAAGATCTGGTATAGAGGCACATTGTTTTAACCAGTACTCCTGAAACAGTGTGAGTGCAGGGCTCTGTGATCTGGAGACTGCTCTTATTTATATAGCCAGCCAGGGCTACTACGCGGAAACCCTGTCTCAAAAAAGAAAGTAGTCCCACCAATCAAAAGATGATGATGTGAAGATCCAGGGAAGATAATAGTGTGGGGGCCCAGAAAAGTAGCCTGGACTCCAGAGCGCTCACAGAAGGGTTCATCATGGACAAGAAACAGTCTCCATCAGAATAAAAATAGACGAGGCCAGAAGAGTTCTGAGAGGAGTTGGATCTTACTTCCCGACCACTACCATCTCTGTCCATTGCAGCTCTCCATTTTTCATCTTTATTTTTCATTTCCAGAAAACTATTTTCAGAATGCTGTTTTAAAAATTGATAGCCTCATTTAGTGTCATCTTGATAGGTGACTTCGGATTTGGAGTTAATACAGTCCGTTACTACAGCACGAATAATAAAACCCAGAGACAGATACTGGGGTTTGAGTGGAAGGTCAGAAAAGCAGAACAGCCAGCCACTGGAGAGACCTTTTACCTCTTCCTGTCTCCGCGGATCCTCAGACTCCACACTCCACTGAGTGCCTGTCTCTTCCTCTATATTCCTCTCTCCATCAGCCATATCACTCCTCTCTCCTAGTACTGGGATTAAAGATGTGAGCCACCACTACCACCTGGTTCTGTTTCTGGATCAATCTCATTGTAGCCTATGCTGGCCTTGGACTCACTGAGATTGTCTGCCTCTGTCTCCTGGGTCCTGGAATTAAAGGTGTGTGCCACCACTCCCTGGCCTTTATGGCGGACTAGTGTGGCTGTTTTGCCCCCGATCTTCATTCATAAGCTTTATTTATTAAAACACAAATAATGTACCACTATAACCACTTCTTGACTTTTGATGTCAAATACAGCCTTTTATGTGTAAGGTGCTACATGCTTCTGATGTATGTGGCCTTTAATCATAAATTTTAGATTTTTTTTCCCTCTCTTGAAAGTATAGGGATTTAAAAAATTATAGACTTATAGGCAAGGAATAATATTAACTCTGAAGGAGTTTTAATTTTGTTCTCTGACAACCCTGAGTACTTCATATCATCTTCAAACATATACCT
Organism: Alexandromys fortis; assembly: GCF_014885135.2. NCBI lineage: Eukaryota > Metazoa > Chordata > Mammalia > Rodentia > Cricetidae > Alexandromys > Alexandromys fortis. The sequence continues at coordinate 4,394,585 of NW_026067963.1, forward strand.
CCCATATTTTAAGTTTTCTGTTATTGTATTTCCATGTACATGTGATGGCATGTGTAGAATTGGAGTGCAAATCTAGAAATACGGGTCCTCTTTTCAGCCTTACCTCTACTATTTCCCTGTACCTTCTTGTTTGTAAAATTAGATTTTGACAGATTGCTTCTGTGTTTATACCAGAACTAAATTTGTGAATATGTATTTCTGTTTTTGTATGTTTTCCCTTTTTATTAGCTCTTCCCTCCCAATCTGTTGCAGTTTTTTATGTGCTCCTCTCTCATTTCTATAGATAACCTTGAGGTAGCTGCCTTAATTAATCGTGGCTTAGGAAATTAAAAGTGTTTTGTGTGGCCAAGTTACCCTTTTCAGGGATGTGACAGTAAGCAGTTTGTGTTGCTTTCCTGAGCTGCAGCTGTTTGATGTGTTGCCCAACACTACTCGTCAGTGTGCACTTGAGAAGCCACTGACTCTGAGGACAGCAGCACTGATGGACCATGTGCAGTGCAGACATGGGTGGCTCTGGTGCTTTTCTGCACCTCTGCTTCCTGTGCTCTCAGCCAGGGCCTTTGCACTTCTTCTTTGGGCCTTTCTTTTCCATCTTTAGGTTCCTATCTCTTAGGCAGATCTATTCCAGATGCCCCCCCTTTTTTTTAATAACAATCTATTTTAATGCCCACCAAAGGCCCTCTAGTTCCCAACATCCTTCCTGTTAGTGCCAGCTTAGCAGGGCTCTTTGTTATTTGAGTATATCCTTGAATCTTACCAACCCCCGCTATAAATATCCACATTAAATGTTGCTTCTCAGCATGTAGGGCTCCATATGAGAATGATGCAGTACCAGTTGCTAAGAGAGTTTCATTTTCCCCATATTGTTTACATGGGTCTGTTTGACATAGAAACTTGGAGGATTGTTTCATTAGACTGTACACAGGCAAACAAATACTTGTAAAGTTTAATTCAATTTTTTTAAAGACTGCTCAAAATGGATTTGCATAGGGATGTATAGTATGGTATAGTATGGTATGGTATAGTACCGTTACAGGGAGTGGGGCCCCTTGTTCTGGCCACCTGACTAGCTTACACCCGAAATAATTACACAGAAACTGTATTAATTAAAACACTGCTTGGCCATTAGCTCTGGCCTCCTATTAGCTAACTCTCACATCTTGATTTAACCCATTTCTATTCATCTGTGTTCACCACAAGGTTATGGTTTACCGGGAACGATTTAGCATGTCTAACCTGGCGTCTCCATGGCAGCTCTCTGACTAGCTCTTTCTTCTTCCTAGCATTCAGTTCTGTCTTCTCCACCTACCTAAGTTCTGCCCTATCAGGCCAAGCAGTTTCTTTATTGATTAACCAGTGAAAGCAACACATAAACAGAAGGACCTTCTAAACCATAGTATAGTATAAATAGTATCCCCTTACTTATTTCTTATGCCTTTTAAGGAGCAGTCAAGTTGTTTCCATGTTTGGCTATTACAGTTTTCAGAGGTCAACAGTAAAATATGTAAAGCTTGTTAAAACTATTATTTATTCAATGTGATTCTGAGGGAATTAAACCTCTTGACTACTAGATTATTACATTAGCTTTGCTTGTGAAAGGCACAAGCTGCTGAGGGGTTGCAGGTGTAGTTTGCTATCGACTGTAACATACACCTGGGCATTGCAGGAAAGAGCAGGCAGTGGTTGACCTTTAATGAGTGAATTTCTCAATTTAGATGTTGGTTTCATTTTAAAGAATTCAAAATGTTTACCACAGCACTCTTGAAATTCAGATCAGCTGCTAATATTTGTGATGAGATGCAGTATGTATTCAAGTAGGTATAAGACTCAGAAACTGAGTTAAACTTTCATTCACACACACACACTTGTTCATTTGATAATTGTACTAAATAAAACACTGTGTAGTCATCCATGTATGCAAGAGGCCTATGCAAACAATATTTATATTAGTAAAGACTTTCTGACATAGTTATATAATCAGCATCATATTTTTATATAGTTTACAGTTGGCAACTTCACTAAGTTTTTATAAATTATTCAAACTCTTAAGTAGATAAGATTCATAAATTGCATACTTTAGTTTTGCGGAATTAATTTATTTGGTAATTTTATATGCATATCTGGTAAATAAGTCCTGGACTTGTTTCTAAAGGGGAGAGTAAGGTCTCTGTTATGCAAAGTGAAAATCTAGATTTGCTATTTGTAGGAATATATTAGTGATTGAATAGTATTATTTTGCTCAGTGCCTTCATTCTTACCAGACTGACTGCATTGAAGTATCATTTAGAGGGTCATATTAATAAGTCTGCTGCACAGTGAAGAAATCGAGGGATGCTAGTCTAGATAGGCATCTATCTAGATTTGTTAATCATCTAGGTGTCTTAATCACAACTCACACATAACTGGCTAGTCAACCTTGCAAGGCAGTTCACACCCAGATGAGGCAACTTGGCTGTTGGCCTTTAGTAGGTAACTTAATGGCTCACTTTCTTCATTGGTAAGATAGGGGTATAATAATGCCAATATTGGCATAATGATTTAAAAACAATACATTAATAAAACTTCTGAATAGTGCTTGGCTGGTACCCCTCCCCCACATGCACCCAGTCTCTGTGAGATGTTACTTCTAGGCCAGTAATCATTCACTAATACCTTCTCCAGTTGTTGAGAGGTGAGGGTGTGGGCTCTAGGTTTTAAGAGAATGTCATGTGCTTTTAAAACATGTCTTGGTTTGGTTTTCTTTGGACCTCTCGGTAGAGAAGTACCCTTTAGAGGAAGTGGTGTTCTCAAGTCCCTTTGTCCCTTTAATACAGCCAAACTCCCATGTTGGACTTCTTCCTGAAGCCATGCTGTCTCTTTTTCTTTCCAGAGAGAAACCAGTAGTTTTATATGCTGTTGAGTTTCTGCTGTTAGGCTCTGAGTGCTGGGGGCACACCAATGGAAGTCCCTGTCCTCACGGAGTTTGCAGCCACTGTCCTTAAGCTGACTGCTGCCCTCATTATATGTACTGTACTGTGTATTATGTAGAATTGCTTTGCTGCATTCCTCAAGATACTGCCTTTTGTTGGGAAAAAATAGAATTAAATGTCTATTGTTAAGTGCTATCTACTGTACTTTCTAATCAAGTTATTTCCAGTGTTTGCCATTTATAGCTTTTAGTAATGGTCACTACACATTTTCTTGGTAGATAGGACAGTTTCTTTAAGATGCTGTATGTCAGTCAGGTTCTTTAACCAACTACAGTTAGAATCATGGTGTGCTTGAGCCTGTTAATGCAAGTGAACATGTGGAGCAGAAACCTTACCTTTGCTCCCTTACTCCAGCCCTATAAGATACAGGTCAGACACAGCCACAGAGGTGACTCCATCACCTGGGCATTGCCTGCCCTTGCTAGCGCACTACTCTGGAACGGCCATAGGATCGCTGTGCTGTCGTGTAGTGCATCTTCCAGCTTTTGCTGTTAGTACAGTCACTGGAGTTCCTGTTTTCCTCACACTCTACCTGCTTCTGGTGTGTCAGGCGGGCAGGAAGTGACTTTCTTAATCACCTCCCCTATTTCTAATAATGTGTTTAAAGTATGTTTTAAAGTATATTACACAAAGAATAAATGTGTAGCTCATTAGTAGAATAGCATTAGTGAGGTTTGAGTTAATCACTACCACTCCCAAAAGTATATTATGTACAAAGCTGGTGTCCAGGAGAAAAACATTATTATAACTGACTCCCTTGCTCTGGTAGAAAAATAATACTATATAAGCATTGCTTTATAATAAACAGCTTCACTATATTAAGTGTGGGTATTGTATTAGACATGCTGCAAGTGCATTATACATTTATTCTTTGTAAGGATCCCAGAAGATTAGCACCTATGCCAGGCATGATGGTACACACCTTTAATCTCAGCACTTCAGAAGCTGAGACAGGTGGATTTCTGTTAGTCTCAGGCCAGCCAGAGCTATACAGTGAGACCCTGTCTTTTGATGTTTTTTTTTTTTTTTTTTTTTTTTTTTTTGAGACAGGGTTTCTCTGTGCAGCCCTGGCTGTCCTGGAACTTACTCTGTATAGATAAACTGGCCTCAAATTCAGAGATCCCTGCCTTTGCCAGAGATTAAAAGTGCTGGGATTAAAGGCATGAACCACCATACCCAGCTGTCTTTAAAAAGAGTTTAGCTAGGTGGTGGTGGTATACACTTTTAATCTCAGCATTCAGGAGGTAGAGGCAGTCAGCTCTCTCTGAGTTCAAGGCCAGCCTGGTCTACAAAGTGAGTTCCAGGACAGCCTAGGCTGTTGTTACACAGAGAAACCCTGTCTCGGACAAACCCTGTCTCGGCGATGTGGGGGATTAGCGCCTTATTACACAGATGAAGAAAGCAGTTCAGAAAAACTAGTATGCTTGCTGTGGTCACACTGTTACAAAGAGATAGAGCTGGTCAGGTCTAACTTTATAACTTGTATTCTTCGGTGCTTGGTTCCATTGGGAAAGTCTTATGAGTCTGTGGTTCATGATCTTTCTTTTGCTTTGTCTATGAAATGAGCTTCAATTTGAATTTTACTCCCCCCCCACCTTCGAGTAGTTATTTCTAGTAATCATATTTTGAGCTGTTTTTCTCTTTGACTCTTAACCCATTGGCGTCTTTTCCCATCCCTCCCCGCCATTTTGGAGGGTTTGATGGACAGTGAGGCAGTTTCTCTATGATGTATGTAGTCATGGTTGTCCTGGAATGCTTCTCACAGAGATGCCTGCCTCTGCTGGGATTCTAGGCATGAGCCACTACACCTGGCTTTACCTCGTCTTTTACACTTTTTGTGTAGTTCATCTGATTTTTTCCCCCTATGCTCTGCAACTTTGGTATGCTTTATAAAATCACAAAGGAATTTTAAAACTGTAATCCTTTGAGTTTTTATTGAGTGTGTGTGTGTGCGCGCGCATGTGTGCACACACATCTGCACACAGTGGAAGCCAGAGAACTTGGAGGAGTTTTGAGCTTTCTTTCTGTTCAGTTGGTTAGAAGGAAAAAGGAAGTAGAGGGGAGAGGATGTCTGCAAAAACAGAATTTTTTATTTCTTTCCCAAGGAGTTTCTATACTATTTCTCTTCTGAGTTTATCATTACTGGTATCTTTAGTCTCCTAGTTTCAGAACATCACCTGGACACTGTCCTTCCCTTATTATATACGTCTTCTCTACCTCCTTTCCAGTATTCTGTTTTACTTAAGATTTTCTTTAGTTTATAACTCATTTGATTACTTGGACTGAATTATTAAATGCATTATTAAAATATTGCTTGATCAAGAGCTAGCCTACGTCTTGACCCACTGTGTCTGCTTTGTGGGTCCATTCCAAATCAGGGAACTGGCTGGTAAGTGTTGGCAAAGGACTAGATGAGCCGAGCTAGACCCTTCAGATCTTTTATGATTTATACCTGGTGCTCATAAAGCATATAATAATGATACTTGTTATTACTGTTAGCTTAGTTATCAGATTAATTCTGTTAAATTTTTTGTATAATAAAATTTGTCATTAAAGCGCATTATTACTTGAAAATTGAAGCTGACCGCTTTAGTAACTGACTGGATTTGTCAAAGACTGCAAAGTGTGATGAAGGGAGTAGAATCTGAGCTGGACTTTAAAGGATAGATACAGGTGTTTTTTTTTTGTTTTTTTGTTTTTGTTTTTTTTCCTGTTAGTAAAGAGATGAGGCAGGGGATTCCAGCTAAGGAGTATGACCTGCACAGGGCTTAAAGAAAGGCACTGAAAGCTGGGCGGTGGTGGCGCACGCCTTTAATCCCAGCACTCACTCTGTGAGTTCGAGGCCAGCCTGGTCTACAAGAGCTAGTTCAGGACAGGAACCAAAAAACTACGGAGAAACCCTGTCTCGAAAAAAAAAAAAAAAGGCACTGAAAATTTGGACCAGTGTGAGTAATATACAGAGTTTTCTTGTTATGGAAACAAAATGAAATGGCTTGAAATCAAACTTTCAAAATTTCTTAGTACTCAGCTAAGGTTTCTGAAGTAGGAGATACTCATATGTCTTATGAATTAACTTTTTTATTGACACACAACATAATTGCAAGGTTACATATGATGCGTGCACCCTGGAATCTTGCCTGGTTCATGAAGTTAATGGTCACTGCTGGGTCTCCTTAGTATCAGAGAGAGGCAGACAAACTCCTTTTCGTGGTGACTTAGTTCCCTTTGCTGCTTGTCTAAATGAGCTCTATTCCATCAGCCGCCCCCTTTCTTGTTAACTGCACATTCCAGGTCAGTAACACAGTGCTTATGGCTGTAGCCCATGAGTCTTTACAATTTCCTATCTCAGAGGTGCTACAAAAGACTGTTGGGTGTGTGTTTTGTTTCAAAGACAGTTACTGACTTTCTTATTTCTCTTCCTTTACAGACCTAGAGGATCAAGTCATAATGGGAGCATTTTTAGACAAGCCAAAGATGGAAAAGCATAATGCCCAGGGGCAGGGGAATGGGTTGCGATATGGCCTAAGCAGCATGCAAGGCTGGCGTGTTGAAATGGAGGACGCACATACAGCTGTGATCGGCTTGCCAAGTGGACTTGAGACGTGGTCATTCTTTGCTGTATATGATGGGCATGCTGGTTCTCAGGTTGCCAAATACTGCTGTGAGCATCTGTTAGATCACATCACCAATAACCAGGATTTTAAAGGCTCTGCAGGAGCGCCATCTGTGGAAAATGTAAAGAATGGAATCAGAACAGGTTTTCTGGAGATCGATGAACACATGAGAGTTATGTCAGAGAAGAAACATGGTGCAGATAGAAGTGGGTCAACAGCTGTGGGGGTCTTAATTTCTCCCCAGCACACCTATTTCATTAACTGTGGAGACTCGAGAGGTTTGCTTTGTAGGAACAGGAAAGTTCACTTCTTCACACAAGACCACAAACCAAGTAATCCGCTGGAAAAAGAACGAATTCAGAATGCAGGGGGCTCTGTGATGATCCAGCGTGTTAACGGTTCTCTGGCTGTGTCAAGGGCCCTTGGGGATTTCGATTACAAATGTGTCCATGGAAAAGGTCCCACAGAGCAGCTTGTCTCACCAGAGCCGGAAGTCCACGATATCGAAAGGTCTGAAGAGGGTGATCAGTTCATTATTCTTGCATGTGATGGAATCTGGGATGTCATGGGAAACGAAGAGCTCTGTGACTTTGTGAGATCCAGACTTGAAGTCACTGATGACCTTGAGAAAGTTTGCAATGAAGTAGTCGACACCTGTTTGTATAAGGTAGCTAGACTTTTTCTCTTCAGTCAACTTTATGCCATTAATTACTGTTCCTTTTAATTATTGTGGAGCCTGTAGATATCAAAAATAAATTTTTGGCACAATTACAGGATACTCTATCAACTGTGAAAATACAAGGATACTTTAGAAACTAGCCAGTTACCATCTGTGCAAGAGCTGAATCTAAATGCTTGATCTTTAACCATGGGTACTTAAGCTTTTAGTACTATAAAAGACTATTAGAGAGAAAGAGGGTGGGGAGATCTGGAGCTCTGTATCTGTCTGTAAGCTCTGGATATGCTTTAGGACGCTGGTTGAGTGTTTCCACCACTCGAACATGAGTTCTGTAGCGTGAGAACAGCAGAGTTCAGTGAGTGTGGGTATGGGGCAATAGAAATAGCCTTGGTTGTGGGCGCAGAAGGACCTCGGTGAGACCCTGTGGCTGGAGGTCAGCTCGTGTTTCCTGGAAGAACAGAGATTGCCCTGTCTAGTGGGGCTGCTGGGAGGAGGATCAAATAGGCTCATGTACATAGAGAAGCAGATAAGGAAGCTGAAGACAGAGAAGGTTCTGTGGACTTAGGAGTCAAACAGACCTGGAATCAAGGCTTACCTCTGTTGCTTTTGTACTCTTCAGTCCTAAACAAGTTCAACCACTCTCTGCTATAAAATACAGATAATATATAACTTCTAGCCTCTATTAAGGATTTACATGTGCACACATGCTTGCCTGCATGTGTGCTCGTGTACACTCTAGTCTGATAGGTAATACATAGTCGATTCATGCTCGAGAACTCAGAACTCATTTCTACAATATTACACAGCTTTAGTCGCAGCCCCCAGACTAGAAAAGCTGGGGCCTTGGTTTAACATCAGTGTTGCTTGTGCCGCACTGTTGTATTTTGTCAGCGATGCTTGCTGACTACTATTTGAAAGCAAACGTTTATGTATCCACACATTCATCTCAATGTAAAATCCTAATTCTATTAGAAGTAGAATTTGTGTACCTTCCGCTTGTGTGTCTGTAAAGGGCAGCAGTGATAGTGTGCTGCAGTCTAGCTTCCTTATAAACGGTTTGAGGTATTCGTTTAATGTGTATAAGACCAATGTTTCCCTATAGCTGAATTAAATACTAAAGTAAGGAAAATGTAGGAAGGCTATCAATTCAAGTGTTCTATTTAAAAACAGTTTGGATAATGATTTGAATGTACTTCCTAAGTTAAATCAGTACTTTCATTATAAAAGTAATACATAATATGTATTACAAAAGTATAAACTTCTTCTAGTTTTCCTTCTGATTTCATATTTCTACTGCAGAAATAAATGCATTGACCGCACAGTGCATTGTGACTAAAGTGTAAACTTGTGACAGGGACAGTAAAGACTAGTACTAACAAGCTTCGCCATATTACGTGGCGTGTGCAGCTGCGTGATACTGACATGGCAGGTGACTTCAAGCAAAGTGACCACCAGAGAAGATTTAGGGAAATTTTTGTTTTATAGGCTCTTTGGCAATAATTTTCTCACAGAGAATGTAGCCTGTAATGATTGCTCCTTATAATAGTTAATATATTATATGGAGGCAACTGTCCCCCACCAACATGTCTGCTTTTTTCTCCTTAAAAGTAACTTGTTTTGTTTTGTTTGTTTTTCGAGACAGGGTTTCTCTGTAGCTTTGGAGCCTGCCCTGGAACTAGCTCTTGTAGACCAGGCTGGCCTCGAATTCACAGAGATCCACCTGCCTCTGCCTCCCGAGAGCTGGGATTAAAGGCATGTGCCACTGCTGCCCGGCTAAAAATAACATTTTTATAGACACAGTATAGTTATAATTGGCATAGGTACAAAGATTCTCAAGGTTTTAAAAAGTAGAAAGAAAACCAAATATTTTCTTGCCCTTTCTCTTTCCAGGGAAGTCGAGACAACATGAGTGTGATTCTGATCTGTTTTCCCAATGCACCTAAAGTCTCAGCAGAAGCCGTGAAGAAGGAGGCAGAGCTGGACAAGTACCTGGAATGCAGAGTAGAAGGTGGATCATTTAACAAAAAATAAGTAGCTTTCTTTAAAAAACAAAACCTACAACAGAAAGTTTAATACTCTAGAGTTTTTAATTCTTTACATGCCTTTAACATCTAGTACTTAGCATCTAAAAGTGGAAAGGACATTTCGTAGTAAGCATTTAGATGTCCGCCCAAGGCACCCTGTCAGATTAGAGATGACTAGTACAGCCTCATGCAGACATGAGTTTTCTGCTTAGGAAGCTTCTGTTCTGAATGGTTGAAGTGTGCATCTAAAATTCTTGCTGACCTCACTGGTGTGAGGAGTTTTATGCACGGAGAACACTTGAGTATTTCTTCTTCCTGTGAGAAAGCCATGTGCGCTAACTTCAAATCTCCAGAATAGTTTGTGTATGACCTGTGTTTGGTTGGTTGTTTTCTGGGTGGTTTGGTTTTTTTGTTTGTTTGTTTTGTTTTTGATAACTTGGAAGTCAGATGGTTCCTAGCAGCTGTCACATCCCACAGCTTTCCACACTTAGTTTTCAGTTCTTTGACGGCTTCCCTCCTAAGCCATGAGCTCTTTGACCTTACAGCACAGACCTGGCAGGAATCAACTCTCAAATGAGATCAGGAAAGTGGTTTGTAACTGTAGGAGTGTGGTTCTTAGATTTCTGCAGATTATTTTATAACAGATGGAAAGCATTTGTACCTCAAAAAAAATGTGATGCTTTTAAATATTGTAAGAAATTTATCTTTTGTTGGTGGGGTGGGTAGATAGGTTGGTTGGTTGTAGAACTGGGGACCAAATCTAAGGTTTCTTGCACAGTGAGCAAGTACTTCCCTCTGAACCCCACCCCAGCCCTTCCATGATCTTTGATGAAGCTGCTCACTAAGCATAAGCTTAAACATTGTCTCCCCAGACACTGGGTTCACTGTGTGGACAGATACAGTAAGCACGGAGATTATGCATGCCCTATAAACAGAAACACTTGAGGGTAAAAAGTGCGTTTTAATTGGCATGCAAGCATCGACCTACCGTACTATTGCATCCCATTGTGTCTCATTATTAAAATTAGTGTGCATCTTAATTTTATTTTCTCTTTTTATTGCTTGATATCATTTGTAATCTGTCTATTAGAGTTGTGCTTGGTTTGGGTTGTTAGTGTACCTAGAGATTTGAGGTTTTGTTACTATCTTCCCTCCCCTGATGGTAACGTCTGTTTGTATTGTTTAGTATTTCATTCATTAAGTATACTAGTCAATGCATTTTTCCTCACTATTTTCAAGGGTCTTGTAATTTTTCACATCTTAAGTTATTTCAATTGTTATTCTAAAATATTCTAAAATACTCTAAAAATACTTAGAATAAGAGGCAGGCGGATCTCTGTGAGTTCGAGGCCAGCCTGGTCTACAAGAGCTAGTTCCAGGACAGGCTCCAAAACCATAGAGAAACCCTGTCTCGAAAAACCAAAAAAAAAAAAAAAAAAAAAAAAAAACTTAGAATGTTACAGAGTGTTTGGTCTAAATTGCTGTTTAGTAGAAAATTATGAAACCAAAAAGATGTGTATGGGGTAAGTTGATGTTGCTGTTTTGGCACCTTAGCCTGGGAATACTTTTTATCGGTATAAAGAAATAACACGTAACTTAGTATTTTTTACTATGGAATAGGATCCAGTTTTAGGAATGAATTACTATTTTTCTCTTCAGTGTGCTTATTTTAAAGTGAGTTTTTGGTGGAATTATAAAATAGTCACTGCATATAATTTTATTATAATAAGTTTTATATTTCATGCTATCAAATGGCAGTTGCCACCTGGGCAGAGTTTACATTATAGTCAATATTGTACTATGTTCAACTGTTACACCGTGCAATTGGAGGTAATGTGTCGTAAATTAAGTATGGTATTTTAGAACTGATGAGATGCAACTAGAGAGAAAGTCGTGTTAAAGTTGCTGCTACTTAAAAGCACAGAAGGAATGTATCTTTGCACTGTGAAGATGTATGTCTAGTGAACAAGTACGCGGCTTCTAACACAGACACCAAATACCTTTCTCCTTGTTTAAATACATGCCTTGACTAAATTGCTGTGACCTACTAAGCCTCATTTATTTGTTTTCAACATTTTTGGCTTCTGTGTCTACAACATTGAAAGGACAAAGCTCCTCAGACCCTCCCTCCTCCCACTGTGTCACCTTTACTGAGGGGAGGTGATGAGGAGACTCTTGCTGCCTTAGTAACCAGATGGCTGTTGCGCTGCGGTCCTTAGGCAGTTTAAGATTATACTCACCTGTGTGTGACTCTCTCGTCTGCTACTGGCCTGACTCCCTGAAAAGTTGCTAATCTGGAGGAAACTGAGGATTCCTTAAGCTTTCTTGAGGAAAGAGGGGGATCAGGGTGTATTTGTCTCTGTTTATGAAACAGAGTTCTTGACATTTCTATTCTTTATGGCAGCACCGAGTTTTTGCAGTCTAATTAAAATGTATAGTCCAGGAACAATTGCAGGAATTTTTCTTAACATCCAGAACTTTTCTAGAAGCTGAAGGAAGCAGAATAGTGTAAGTGTTCATAACAGTTTAAATGACTGTCCCACATCAAATAAGAGATTCTAATTGTTTCTAAAGTCTTTATTATTCTTAAAAGAATTTGCTTTCCTGTATTCTTAACAATTAAAATATCATAACATATTCTAATGAAGATGTAAGCTACATCAAATACAGCGGGTTTTTTTTTAAAAAAAACTTAGAACCAAAACCATCATTGGTTGAATTTATCAGTGTTCATTTCTCCTGTATCCAGAGCTCAAACCAAATGATTGTATTGGCTTAGTAGACACTGTGTTGTGTGTTACCGTCTAGATTGTGAACTTGTGTAGCATAGACAAGCATCAAATCCCTTTATTTTTGTATAGTAGATCTTCAGCACTAGCACCATGTAGAACATCAATATGCCAAAATGTTAAAGACTATACAATAAAAGAACTTGGCAAACCAAATCTGAGATCCTCGCTTTTTGTTCAGATTTAAGACTGCTTTATTTTGTTCTTTTTTTTTTTTTTTTAAGGAAAAGAAGGCATAATATAACACATGCAAAGTTTGGCCTTTATTTTAGGAGGATAATTTTAAACCATTTAAAGAGATTTCATGAGAAGCGATGTCTGTCTTTACGTGTGCCTTTAATGGTGAAGAAACATTTTGAGGCTTGATAGAGAATGAAGTTTTTGTGTTACTTTCAGAGGGATTTACAAATGGAGAAATAGAATAATTTCTTGCTCTGGTGGCCAAGAAAATACCATTTATTATAAATATTGAGAAGCAAAGTGTTGTGGTGCCTTGGGCTGGGATTTGCACTGAGAGTAACTGTGCTTAGTCTCCAAATGAGGTCTTGTACTTAGTTTAGAGATGGGATGAGGGTCTTTGTTCACAGCTCGCGTTGGTCTCTGATAAGAATTACTGCATCTGCCTGTTAGCACTGCAGATCCCCTCTCTGTGCAGATCCTCGGGGAGTCTGATGTGAAACGAATCATTCTAAATGCAAGCTGTACAGTTACTAAGTCTTTCTTTCTGCTCTTAATTGTTTTGTTGTGAAATTTAGATCCTTTCATTTAAAGTGTTGCTTAAGTAACAAATGAAGGCGGTGGTGTGTGTTTATTTATATGTCATTTCCTAGAGGGAAAATTGATATGCAGAGTGATGTTCAAGTATATCATTCATTTGTTTATGCTGCTTAAGTCATGTTGCCACTATAAAAATATAGGTTAAAATTTTAGGGACTAGTATATCTTCAATAAATTGCCCTATACTTAAAGGTGCCTTTTCAAATCTTGAGTTTTTATTTATTTATTTTTATGTGCAATGTATTTTACAGAAAATCCATGTCCTGTGTAAGAACAGGAGTTGATTTCAACAGTAACTAGTTAACATCTTAAAGAAAGTCATTTATACCCACCTTGATTGTGTAACACATCAAGTTAACACAAACTATTTTTTTATTTTCACATTTTTATCTTGTTTTCATTCATTGAAGTTGATGTTTTGTGTCTTTTCTGTATTCCCTGGCCTTACATTTTTGAAGATGAGTGATTATTTTCATAGTAGTTTAGAAAGTCTCAGGTGTAGGACAAGTAATTCAGCTGTAATAACCTAAGGTGTCTTTGCTTCAGTGTTTAAAATTGAGTTTTGATAACACTTACAAAAAAGGTACTTCTGATTCCCAGAAATCATAAAGAAGCAGGGGGAAGGAGTCCCTGACTTAGTCCACGTGATGCGCACGCTAGCCAGCGAGAACATCCCCAGCCTCCCACCGGGGGGTGAACTGGCAAGCAAGTAAGTATGTTCTGTGTGTTCAGCCTTTGTCTGTGGGAGCGGTGCATGTACTCCGAAGGTTCATGCTGTGCCTTCACTGTTAGGAAGTGTGCCCCTTGATTGGGGTCAGTGCTTAATTGTCACTGTTTATAATTGTACTAAGAATTGTCCTTAGTGGAAGCTTGGGTGACACTGGTTTCCACAAGGAATAAATGAGATAATGGAGTGAGAGATTGCACATGAAATAGCATGGCTGCAGAAGGGGAAGTGGTGTAGTAGTGGTGGTGTTTTCTGTCCTCAATCCTTGTATAACTTAACACTCCAAAGACTGTCTTCAGTCTGGGCAGTGTTTCTTGTTTATTGCTGATTGGTGTTTGGTGTCAGAAAGAATAGACAGACACTTTTTTCCTTTGCTTGTTTTTCCTTTTCTCTTGTTTCATAGAGCCATACTAGTGTGTGTTAGATATTAAGCTTGTATCTGTAGTTAACAATGTACATTGTGCAATTCAGGTGGGTTTTTGTTTGTTTGTTGCGACAGCGTTTCCCTGTGTAGCCCTGGCTGTCCGGGAACTCGCTGTATAAAGCAGGCCAGCCTTGAGCTCACAGAGATCTGCTTGCCTCTGCCTCCCTAGTACTAGGTTAAAGGTGTGCACCACCACTGCCAGGCTTCAAGTGTTTCATTTTGTCTTGTTTTAGTTCAATGCTTGGCGTAAAGAGGGATATTGTGGCCGTTTCTCTGATTTTCTGTAGTTTGCACATACTGCTATCTTTATTCTTTGTAGTCATTTTACCAGGGATTCTAAAAGTTCCTATTGAAACTTGTAGTTTTTGAAAACTTTCACATGACCATCTTTGATATAACTGTCTATAAAATTTTTTCCCATCAGTTTTAGAAGTGTGAAGGCTGTAACTGTAAAAGCACCATTCGTTGCATTACAGACAGACAGACAGACAGACAGACACAGAGGTGTGTGTGTGTGTGTGTGTGTGTGTGTGTGTGTGTGGTTTCTTATACTGAAGAATAAACCCAACGTCTCACACTTGCTAGAGAAGTTCTCTGCCATTGAGGATTAAAGAGGTGTTCCTCCACACCTCTCTTTTTGTAGAAGGGGGAGGGTCCCTTGTTTATCCTGGCCGCCCAGAACTGAAATAACCGCACAAAAACTGTATTAATTAAATCACTGCTTGGCACGTTAGCTCTAGCTTCTTATTGGCTAACTCTTCACACATTAATTTAACCCGTTTCTATTTTTTAAATATTTATTTATTATACATACAATGTCTGTCTGTGTGTATGCCTGCAGGCCAGAAGAGGGCACCAGACCTCATTACAGATGGTTGTGAGCTACCATGTGGTTGCTGGGAATTGAACTCAGGAAGAGCAGGCAATGCTCTTAACTGCTGAGCCATCTCTCCAGCCCCCCCCCCCCCCCCCCCCCCCCCCCCATTTCTATTATTAATCTGTATACCGCCACATGGCAGTTGCTTACCAGCAAAGATTCCACATGTCTTACTGTGGTGGCAGATTCATGGCATCTCTCTGACTCTGTCTTCTTCCTCCTAGAATTTAGTTCTGTCTTTCCTGCCTACCTAAGTTCTGCCCTATCAACAGGCCAAGGCAGTTTCTTTATTCATTAATGGTAATCACAGCACACAGAAGGGAGGGAGCTTCCACATCACCTTTTTTCTTTGAAGGAGACAGACAGACATGATCTTCTTGTATAGCCCAAGATTTCCTGACTCAAGTAACTTTGCCTCAGCTATTCAGTACTGGGATTAGGCATGTACAAACATACGGCCAGACTTTAAAACAAAATATTCAAAAATTAATCATATACTTGTCATGGAAGTATTCAATGTTCTAGTTTTTGTAGAAGTTTTTTTGAAGGAATGTTAAAAGGAAGCAAAGACAAGATATATGTTGGATTGTTCTACTTTGACATGTTAAAAAGGTACTTCTACTTGGAAACTATGGTACATTCTCAATTGGTATGTCTTCAGATTGGTATTGCTGTTGCTCACTTGTAGCCATTTAAGTCAGCTCAAATAGAAGTAGGACCATATAGACTTTTTAGTCTGCATACGTGTATATGTGTGTGTATGTGTGTGTGTATGTGTGTACGTGTGAGCACATGTGCTGGAAGGCCAGAGGTTGCATAAGGCAGAAGACAGGCGACATCTCCCTCTGTTGCTCTCCACCTTATCTTTGAGATTGGTCTCACTACACCCAGAGTTCACTAACTAGCTGGCCAGTAAACTCCAGGGATCCACTTGTTCTTGACTTCTTCCAGTGCTAAAGTCACAGATGCAGGACACTGTGTGGGCACCGGGGTTCCAACCAAGGTCTATGCTTGTGCAGGAAACCCTTTGCCAGTGAGCTGCTGGATTTCTTGGGAGGCTACTTTTGTTTTAATTTTGTAAAGGCTCCTGCTCCCGAGCCTGGTGACTGCCTTTGATCCCCAGAACCCATATGGTAGAACTAGAGAAGAGGCTCCTGCCCGCTGTCCTATCACTCCATACATATGTGCACACAGTAAATGAGCTGAAAAGAAGAAAATCACCAGCTGGTTTGTTAACTAACTGAAATAAACTGTGACTTTTGCTCCAGTGTTCTTTAGATCAGTGGAGTGTTAGAGTATTTCAGTTAGAGAGACTGTCTCTGCTTTAGCATCGGGACACCGATGTCTTAAAGACAGACTTGGTGTTGCCAGCAGGAACTGGAATCAGATGTATTTGAAGTTTTAGTGAACACTGGACTGGGGTTATTGGCTGTGATTTACTTTCTGAAAGATTAACTTTCTGCGTTTTCTAACATTTAGGCGGAATGTAATTGAAGCCGTTTACAATAGACTGAACCCTTACAAAAACGATGACACTGTGAGTAGTGCTTGCTCCTCTGCTCTCCTGTCCTCCCTGTGGGTCTGCTCTAGTGTACAGCTGCTCTGGGCTCGGCCGGCCGTACTCTACAATCAACTTCAGAAGACCTGCCTTCCTTTTTTTTATTAAGTTAGGGATCTCTTTCCTCAGAATCTTGGATTATTCTGAGTTTTACAAGGAGCAACAGCAGAATTCAGAATGTTCATTGTGAAGCGTTTTTCTGCATGCAGATATCTTTGCCACAGTCCCGAGGCCGAACCCGCACTGAGACACTAGAGAAGTCCCTTGCAGCTGTTAGCGCAGAGTCACTGAGTGCAGCTGTTACGGGCTGCGTGCTGCATTATGAAGCTCTTAACCTCTTCACTCCCACAATGCAATAAGCGTAATGAAAGTGGAGATTTAAAATAAGTTAGATAAAGCTTTTTTAGTAATTTTGTTGGTTTAATGATAAATTTGTTCATACCTGTAGTAAAATCATTCAAATACTTTTTTCAAACCAAAGGATTTGTTTGTTTGTTTCTTTCTTTTCTTTGTTTATGGAAATTTTTGGTGGGTGGGGCCAAGGCAAAGATTTCTTATTTTTTAACTAAGCAGATTAAATATTAGTTTTCATATGTGGACATAGATATTTTTGAAACCAGCTAAGTTCTGTAATTGGTATATTATAAAACCGTGTCTGCACTCTTCAGGGAGTGGTACATCTAATGCCCTGTTTGTCTGTTCTCCCCTGTGAAGGACTCTGCGTCAACCGATGACATGTGGTGAAGCCGCTCATGGCCATGGGTTGCCTTCGCCGCCAGAGGAGAGCACAGCTCAACTTGGCCGAACCTTTGAACAGCCATCATCAACTTTAAGGAAGAAGGGGTACGACGTGGCTGAGGGACTACATCAGAGCTTGAGCAGTGGAACAGCTAGCCCAGAACGGATTTTTTTTTTTAATTGTAAATTTGAGACTTATGTAAACGTGATTTCAAACCGTAATTCATGTTGTAAATCAGACTCCAGCAATTTTTGTTGTATGATTTTGGTTTTTTGTAAAGTGTAATTGTCCTTGTACAAAGTGCTCATATTTAATTATGAACTGCTTTAAAATCACAGTCAACGATAAAGGAAATGTTTGGCTTGTTGTGTGACACAACAGATAGAGTCGTGCTGTGGACAGGGAGAGCAGCAGCCACATAGCTCGACGCTCATGTACGCATGATTATGAAGAATTCCAAAATCTTACAAAGCTCAACACCCAGGGAGTTATGGGAAACTGTCTCTGTGTTCTGGCGAGGGACTGGCTTGTTCACGCAGCCGCTCCTTCTTACCTGTCTCTAGGATGGCCTCTCCTGCAGCCGAGAGCACTGCAGGTGATACCGAGTGTTGGTGAGAGTATCGATTTGGGGCTGAAATGCCTTGATTCTTTGCACCTCTTTATGAGTCCTACATTCAGTTACTAATTGGTAAGCAGCAGCTTCCTACACAGTAGGAGACTGCCACATTTTTTTTTCCTATCATGATTGGCTGGGCCTGCTGCTGTTCCTAGTAAGATATTCTGAATTCCATTTTATCAATAAAGCTTGGTTTAACAAACAAGAAATTTAATCATGTACGCGTAGTTCCTCTTGCCCCGGCTTTCAGAACCCCATGCTATTATAAACGGGACATGCCTCCTAGGGAAAGGTGTTAGTCTCCTTAAATTGGATGGTGGTGTTACCCAGGTACAGATGGATCGAGAAGTCAGTCTGTGTTGTCCTAACCTGTTTTTAAAATGAGTTTCTTCCAGGCTGCTTGCTTGTCAGTAAGATGTGCATCAGCTTGGGTTTACCTACTGTTAATGAAAAGAATTGTCCAAGTTCGACAATCTTAACACTATGATAGATGTGTGTGTGTTGAATGTGTGTTTGTCTGTAACTTTTAATTGACCCACGTCTTTAGAATCTAAGAGGTTAAGATGTATTTGTGATTTGAAATATAGCATGTTGATAATATTTAGCTGTTGGCCTTTAAAAATAAATTTCAAAGCTTAAGGAATTGTAGATATAAAATACCGAATTTAATTTAGGCTTAACCCCCTCCGATTAAGCATGTAAGAGTAAGTTTTCTGGTCTGTCACATCATAAAGACTACTGTTCTGTACCCGTCTGTGTTTCCGTCTCTGTAGGTTGAGTGCTGCATTTACCAACATGTGACCGAGTCCCCACTAGGAACCGATTCAAATACGTTAGATACAAAGTCACAACTTTGTGTACAAAAGTTAGTGTAATACATTTTGTTCTGTGTGTTTTCCCCAATCTTGGAAATAGACATGTTTGTATATACAGCCTTAAAACCACTGTAACGTTAAGGGAATGTAGGAGAGCACTGAGAAGTGTCGCAGACTTCAGTAGCTAGAATACCAGCGGACTCTTCATTATCCCTCTCGTGAGCTGATGTAACTTCATTGTATTTAATTTATATCTTAGTCCAGCATGAATGAAGAAAAGCTGAAATACTCTTGACATTTAGAAATTCATAACAGCTGCAATTAGAGAACCAATTCCAAACCTAATAAATGCTTAATGTCTAAACCTGTGGGAGAGTTGGAAGTATGGTCATGTTCGAGCTGTGGCTTGCAAAGATGGGCCTGTGCATTTCACGAAATCCAGTGCTCCTAGCACAGACTGGGCGCTAGGCTGACAGCGGAAGCTGAGATCCTGACAGCTGACCTGGGTCCTTCGTTTTTAGAAGTAACCTGAAAACCTTTAGTTTTAGAAATTTCAAAACCTCCAGCCGGGGTTTGCTTATGGCGGCTTTTGAAACTGCCTTGGTGGGAAGCTGTGTTTCACACGACAGCAGCCTAGTCAGGTCAACCTTGTTTGAGATTGTCTCGGCAGAAAAGGAAATTCAATTGCTCTTCTGTTGAAATGGTTAATTCTGAAGACTGGGGTAAGAAAGTGCTGTGATCTAAGGAGACTAGATCTTTCCACGAGTCAGCACCACACTGGGTGTCAGTTTGCATTATGGAACTGCAGGAAGGAGGTGTGCCTTGTAAAAGCCGATCATTCCGACTTCCTGGGAAAATGGCCGTGGTGGAAGCCATCAACGCTTTTTAGAAGGGGGATGTTCATGCCTGCATGGTACACTTTGTTATTGTCCCCCATCCCCTTTCCTGCTAATTAACATCTCAGGACAAATGCCTCAAAATATTTCGATGTGTGGGTTTTGTTTTGTTTTATGTGGAGAGGAAAAATGATTGTGTGATGGTAATATAACAGAGTATACTTTTATGTCAGTGAAAATTTCAGTTCTGCATAGCAGTGTTTTGCTAACTTACATTAAAAAGTTTTGAGTAAGCCAGTGGACACCTTTAATCCCAGGACTGGGGAGGCAGAGGCATGTGAATCTCTTGAGTTCAAAGCTAACCTGGGCTACAGAGCGAGATCCAGGACAGGGCTACCCAGAGAAGCCCTGTCTCAACCCCTCCCCTAAAAATGCTTTTCATATCTTACTATCTTAACAAGTGATCGTAAGAGTAAAATAAGCCAGGCACAGTGGTGCAGGCCTCTAATTCCAGCACTCTAGAGTCTTGGCAGGTGTGACTGTGAATTCAAGGCCAGTGTGATCTACAGAGTCCACAGAGTTCTAGGACTGTCCGGGCTACACAGTGAGACTCTGTCTCATCTCATTTTCACTTTCTTGTAGCATCTCCTTCCACTGATAGCAAAAGCATCTCATGGTCAGCATAAACTTTATAAAAAACCAAAGTGCTCACCTGCTTGGCTTCAGAACGCTTGTCAAACACCTTCAGTTCCTGTGCGTTTATTTGAGTCTAGATCACGAAGCAGCTGTTCTTTGGATACCACATAGTATTAGGAACTCGGTGGGAGAGCCAGGTGTGAAGGCTCTGCCTATGATCTTAGCACTTGGGAGGCTGAAGCAGGAGGATCATGGGTTTAAGACTAAACTGGCCACAAAGTGATAACCTCTCTGATTTTTTTTAAATTAAAGAGTCATGTGATATAAATAGTTTGAATTACAGTACTGCTTACAAAGACCGTGTGTTTGAGCACATTAAACCAGCTAAGCTCTGCTTTCCCACAAAGTGTTCAGTGTTAGCAAAATACTGTTCTGAGTTAAGTCCCTGGGGACTGTAAAGAGATGAAGTAGGTCCTTGTTCTCAGGGAGTTCACGTTTGGGCAGAATTTAGAATCCAGTGTATGTATTATAAGTGGATCATTCATATAAATAAAGAAAAATGCATTGCCTGCCCCTTCTTTTCCTAGTACTTTCTTCAACAAAGCAGGTCACCACCTGGAAGAATAGTTGCTGTTCCTTTGTTCCCCAAAATTGTTTAGTTTCTTCTTCCCCAAAATTGAAATCATCCAATAGAAGAATTATGCTCAGCATAAGAGTAAATTGAACTGCTGAAGTGTGTCTTAGTATCTATATGGAATTCCTGGTTCTCTCTTGGCCTTGACTTCCTGCTGACTACAGCAAGTCACAAGCAAGTAATGGATGTCCTGGAGTTCTCCAGCCCCCAGGATGAGGTGGGATCTAAGCTTAGGGCCTCCTGTAGGTTCTTCCTTAAGACTGTGGTCCTCATGGTACAGCACCAGTGTTGATGTGAAATCGCTGTGCTATCTAATGCGCGTTAGTGTTTTAGGGTAGCCATGCTTACTGCCTGTCCTTACTGAACAAATTAGCCTGGGAATTTAACACATGGATTCCCAAAAGACTGATGAATTGGCTTTGTTTTAGTTTTTAATTTCATGCTATACTCCTAGTTCAAACTTCGCTGATTTTACAGCATAGATTTGGTATCTGAGAAGATGTAAATATTTTAGCATGTAAATGTTTCTCATTTAAGGTTTTTGTTTGGAGGGACCTTCAAGAATGTTATATATTCCCACATATTCTGGTAATGAGATAATGAGATGACCATTTTAAATTTACTAGTCTTCTAATTAGATTTTCTTTCAGGCATTTGAATGTCTTTAGAAGCCTGATTTTACTTTATATCTTACAATAATGTGCTGTTCGTTTTGGTTTGCAGTTGTTTTAAATTATATATTCTTTGAGAATATGCTTGAAATATTTAAGACGGTGTTTTCACGTTGGTCAGTAACTCACTAACCGCATTACCGGGAGAATGCCGTGTGACAGGCATCGGCTCTGCTGTGTTGTCAAGTGAGCGATTTCCATTCAGGGTCAGTTCAACACATGTTCTTTGTTTTTTATCTCCTACGTACTCAGCTAGTGGCTTCTGTTTCTTCCTATCCATTTAAACAGCGTGGTGGAGTGTCAGAAAAACTCAGATGGAGCCGGGCGTGGTGGTACACAGCTTTAATGCCAGCACTCAGGAGGCAGAGGCAGGTGGATCTTTGGAGTTGGAGGCCAGCCTGGTCTACAGAGCAAGTTCCAAGACAGCCAGGGCTACATAGAGAAACCCTGTCTCAATCCCCCAAAAAGGAAAAAACTCAAATGGTATTCAAACTACAGTTGCTTTTACAAGACAGGAAGGCTGTTTAAGTTAAAATAACAATACATGACCATTTTTCCTCCTTATTCTTCATGAAATAACCGCCCCCCCACACACTTCCATTTTCTCTTTTTCCTTGGTGCCACCCCCCCCCACACTTCTTAAATAGGCCAGTTCTAGTCTCTTGAACAAGAAAAACCATGTATTACCTCATCAAGGCCAATTAATAACTTTATTTTACTGGGTTAAAAGTAAGAAAACTCAGGATGTGGAATAGTGGGGGGCGGGGCACTATAATTGCTTTGGACCTGGCTGTCGCTGTTCCAGAACTGAGCGTCACAGAAGTCAGCCAGAGACAAATGAGTTTGCTTTTCTGATCTGCTGATAGTTACTGATTCAACCCAAACAACTGAGAAAGAAACTGTGTTTATTCACCCACATCCACTCCTTTGCTCTTCATTGCTCCAAATCCATCAATTTCTACTGGCTGCCTTCTCATTAAACTAAATGTTTAAGATAGTTGTTCATTGTGTATAGTTCTGACTAATGAAAGACCCCTGAGTAATATCTGTGTCTGTATGGTCCTGTCTGAAGTGAGCTAGTTCATATAAAGCTTGGATAGCTATAGAACAAACTTAGATCTTGATTGCGTACATCGAATAGCACAGGTTTGTTCTTGAGGGTCTTAAGCTTTTGGGGGTCACAACCCTTTGAATCTGACTGCACCTGGGAACATGCAGATGATGTATATAACTCCCCAAGAATGTCTCTTTGGCCTGGTCAAGACCCTCTCTCATATCGTGGGGCACCGTCCTCCAGCAGAGCTCAAACTATCCCAAGAGCACAACAATCTTGTCAGAAGACAGTGTCTGTTTTACTTTGAAAAGAGAAAGGAGGAGAGCCGGAACCTGGCTGGAATCTGGTGTGAGGGTCTTTTTGTTTTTGTTTTTTGTCTGGTTTGGGTTTTCCCCCCTGAGGCCCTATGTTGTGGGAACCTATCTGTAAAGGTGGAAGGAGGCAATGAGGCCAGCTTTTGGAGGTTGACATCATTTAAGGTTTGCCAGTCTTGTAACTCAAAAAGTAGAATGGAAATTGAATGCGTCTGGCGTGCTTCTGCCCCTCCAGAGTGTAGGTTAATTCGTTAACATATGTTAACAGCACGTTAGCTGTCGGGTCTCACTCAGGCTTTAAGATTTTCATTAAATACTAACTTAATTTTGGATTCTAAAGAAGTAAGTACTTAATAAAGAACGTTTAAAATGAAGTCTTACATAGCAGTGTAGAAGGTTGATGATACCGCTACAAAGATACCATAATTGCATTGAAAAGTGATTGTTAAATTTGTTGCCAAAATTTCATGTTCAGTTCTAGCTTGATTTCCGTCTGTGGAAGTAGAAACAGAATTCATTATCTTACCCGGCTAGCCCTGAACTAACGCCATAGCATATCTGCAGGAGAATACTGTGTAGCAGCGATGCCCAGCACTAATTAGTTTTACAACTGTAAGTACTTCACATCGTTTCTGTGAGTGTTTTGAGTGGGGAGACATTGTACATGTTACAAGCATGTTGCATTACACATAGATTCAGTTTTTTTAAACTTATCGATGTAAGAACTGCAGAAATATTTTTCTTAAACATAATATGTAACAGAATTCTCCACTTTGCAGTTTATGTGACCCACAGTTTTAAAGAAATTCCATAAATGTATATTTTGTATTATGTACCATTTCCTGGTCCAAAGAAAATATGTGAATTTAGTTCTAATTTTAAGACTGTACTTTTGTTTTCTAGTTCTCTGAAAAACTGCATTCCGCCTGTGGATGGTTACAGATTGTATGTGAGGTGGGAAGTAGAAGTTTCTAGTTTGCAAAATCGGTGCCACTAAATAAACAGGCAATTGCATAATGTGTGTGTTCATGATTGTCTGCTGCCAGGAGTGTGTGTGTGTTGTGCTGAGGAATCTAGAAATCTGGGGATTAATTATTATGTGATCTTAAGAGAATTTTTTTCCCTAGTGGAACTTGGTAAATTGGCTGATCAGATCAATGAAATCATAATTTGAACTAGAATTGTCCCCGATTTTTGGGAGATAGTTGATAGCCACAAAGGTTGGGTTGGTGGTTATTGTTATGAAGACTCCAGAAATAAAGAAGCCGGTTGTTGTTCCTCTTGGACAAGAAGAGTGGAGACTGGGATTGGAAGTGATCTGGAGAAGGCCTGTCAGCTACAGCAGCCCTGGTGTGTGTGTATGAGGAGGGTGCAGAAGGAGGCGCTTGCTCGGCTCCTAATGTTGGCTCTAGCGGATATTTCATCTTCATCCAGGTCTCAAAATGACCTCCAGATTTCCAGTCTGGGCTTCACTTCCACCATTAGAAGTTTGAAAACTGAGTGGGTGATTTAATGGAAGTTCTGTACATTGCAAGCTGCTTCTACTCGATGCTTGCTAAAATCTAGGGTTCTGAAATGTTCCTTTCCTTGTTAGCCCTTAGTAGGGCAGACTGAACTTGCTGTCAGGTCAAATGGGATTCTAGTTGAAGATAATAGTCTTGGTGAGATGTGTTAGAGGACGGAAGGTTTACAACAGAACCCACCACATGGCCCCAGAAAAGATTTTGCTTCACTGGTTGCCTGGAGTCAGCATGAGATTCATATTGTATGTTTGTATTCTAAGGGCTTTTTATAAAATGGTTTTATGGTGATAGTTTTATTGTTGCCTACATAGGATTAGCTGCTCCAAGAGTGTCATGGCTTTAGCTTTTAGGTGCAGGCTGGCATTTTCCAGACCAAAGTGCTCCTACAGCTGTCCTTACAACCACATACAAAGTGTTTTCCAGAAGTTAATTTGAACCAGCAGGATTTCCAATATTTGGCCATTATTGATCTACTAAAGAAGTTGTTTTAAACTCTTCAATTTGATGTCCTTTTCATTTGACATCATTTTAACTGAGTTGTTTTCAACCAGCTAGGGTGTCAGTAGCAGGTATTTTTCACTATTTGAACGGGTGAGGAAAACACGGATGCATCTGTATAGAGGTACCTACATGAGCAAATTTGCAAGTCGGGAGTTTGATAATAGGCAATACTACGTTTATACAGGTTTGGTATATCCAAGCCAGTGTACAGCTTGCATGTCACTCCGGGGTGTGTTTCTCCAGCAGCGGTGAGGGAAGGAGCACTGTTCTCTTGTGGACAGTAAACTGAAGATGACAACAATATCACTCATCTGGTAAAGGTACTCTCACGTCCTGGCTACCTGAGTTCAATCCTTGGGACCCGTGCAAAGAGAACTAACTCCACAGAGTTGTCCTCTGACCTCCACACACGTGCTGCAACTTCTGAGTGCAGTATGGGTCGAAGTATATTATATATGCTCATGTCCTTATTCAAAGTCAACTCCGCAGTCACCTTGACCTTCAAAGAGGCATGGGGACTTGGAGACCAGATCTGTCCAAGAAGTTTCAGTCCAGGAGGAGCAGGGATTCATGAAGGGAACTTCTGTACAGCAAGTCTCCATAGTGAGCTAGGAGTGGGGTGTTAGGTTTTGAAGATTACATGGTTGGCTCTTGGAGCAGTTCATATTCTGACTTTCTGAGTAGAATGTCAAATGTTTTTGTTTAAAAATCTTTTGTTCAAGTATAAAACTTAAGGGTTTTCATGGGGAAAATGATTGAACTCTGCAACTTGAAGTTACTTAATGAAATTAAATAATGAACTTGGCCAGGCGGTGGTGGCGCACGCCTTTAATCCCAGTACTTGGGAGGCAGAGGCGGGGCACATCTCTATGAGTTCAAGGCCAGCCTGGTCTACAAGAGCTAGTTCCAGGACAGGCTCCAAAACCTACAGAGAAACCCTGTCTCGAAAAACAAACCAAAAAAAAAAAAAAAAAAATGAACTTGACATTTTCCTGTTTGATGACGAAGAGTGGAGAAAATGATACAATGCTTAAGGTTAGGAGAGAGTTGATTTAAGGTTAAAAACAAAAGTTACAATTATTTAAGTTGAGAAAACGCTACTTTTCTGATATTAAAGTGAAATTAGTCACCATAAATCATCAATATGCTCATAGTGATCAAAGTTGAAGAAATTACAGATGCCCCTCAACTACCAAACCTCTGAAGCCGCAGTCTGCACCTAACCAGCAAGATGGAATGACTTGGAAGCCTGAAAACCAAGCACTTTACAGGGACTGCTTTGTGGGGAAGTTCCCACTGAAAGTTCAGCTCCTCTGCAGGGAAGCCTGCACCCTCCCTTCCCTCCCCTTGGCTCACAGTCAGCTGACCCACCCTTCAAATCCCCACGCTGCGGCTGGGCATGCAGCTCTAGAGAGTGCTAGCCCAGCATATCACGAGAACCTGGGCTGAGGGCACACTCATAATCTCAGCACTTGGGACAGGAAGGCAAGAGGATCAAAAGGCTAAGGTCCTCTGATACACACCAAATCTGAGGCCATCTATGTCACTAGTCACCCTGTCGCAAAGACATCCCTCGGCTGCTCTACAAAGCCTCTAATGTCTGGTTCCTCTGCCTAGACTCACCTCCCTCTCCCTTCTGCATTGGCCACACCTCTGGCTATTCCTGACTGCACCTGTCTCAAACCCTAAAATCTTTTAGGTGTTCGCTCTTACTCCTTCCCAGATGTCTCATTGGCCAAAGCAGGTCACAGGAGAGTTCAAGGAAACCTGAAAGAACAAACCCTGATCTTTACTAGGGGAATCCAGTGTGCATTCGATTGAACAGGGTTACGTGTGTATCTGTGCAAACGAGATTGGTCTTGGTGTGTCGAGAATACAGTCTTGTCTCCTACTGCGCCATTTCATTTGTGGGTTTTTGTTGAAGGTTTTTCATTGTGTAGCTAGCCCAGAACACTGTAAATCAAGCTGGGCTTGAACTCACTGAGATCCACCTCCCAAGTGCTGGAATCAAAGGTGTATACCACCATAGCAGTGATGCTACAACCATATGAAACGGCTTCACGCTGTAAATGCTCATTGTGGTGGTGGTTTGAATAGGTTATGTCCCCCACCCCCCGTACTCAGGTGTTGGACTGTTTGGCTGGTAGGACTGGCACTGTTAGGAGGTGAGGCCTGTTGGAGGAAGTGTGTCACTGTAAGGGTAAGCTTTGAGGTCTCATACAGTCAAGCTATGCCCAGCACACGGTTTTTTCTTCTGTTGCCTGTGGCTCAAGATGTAGGACTATTAGCTCCTTCTCCGGCACCATGTCTGCCATGATGATAATGGACCAAACCTCTCAAACTGTCAGCCAGCACCAATGAAATGTTTTCCTTCAGCCAGGTGGTGGTGATGCACGACTTTAATCCCAGCACTCGGGAGGCAGAGGCAGGCGGATCTCTGTGAGTTTGAGGCCAGCCTGGTCTACAAGAGCTAGTTCCAGGACAGGCTCCAAAGCTGCAGAGAAACCCTGTCTTGGAAATAACAACAAAAAAAAGGCACTATGGTCATGGTGCCTCTTCATGGTGATAAAATCCTAAGACACTCATGATGAGGGGAAGTGTTCTGGTGGAAGAGGTTAAGTACAGTGATATTGGAGTTGCAAAAACCCAGTTAACCAGGTATCTATGCAAAAGCAACAGCTGAGCCAAGGAAAATATGGTGGCAGGAGACAAGATGTCGGACTCAACAGGAATTTTCTACTCCAAGCCCCCAGGGACGAGAGGTTACATTGAAGCACATGCCCTATGAAAAGGCCTTTTATGTTCTTTGCTGCTGCTCCT
Organism: Alexandromys fortis; assembly: GCF_014885135.2. NCBI lineage: Eukaryota > Metazoa > Chordata > Mammalia > Rodentia > Cricetidae > Alexandromys > Alexandromys fortis. The sequence goes on from NW_026067963.1 coordinate 4,422,182, forward strand.
CACACCCCCGAGACAGGGTTTCTCTGTGTTGCCCTGGCTGTGCTGGAACTCACTTCATAAGCCAGGCTGGCCTCGAACTCACAGAGATCTACCTGCCTCTGCTTCCCCAGTGCTGGGATTAAAGGCGTGCGCCGCCACCACCCAGCTTGTTCTTTGCTTCTTGAAAAGAATTTTCACTATTGTTTATCAAAACTTTACTTTCCTCTCAGACTCAATGGTATTTTAATAATCCACAAGAGGGCTGGAGAGATGGCTCAGTGGTCAAGAGCAGCGACTGCTCTTCCAGAGAATGTAGGTTCAATTCCCAGTACCCACATGGCAGCTCACAACTATCTATAACTCCAGTTTCAGGAGATCTGACGCCTTTACACCAATGCACATAAAGTTTAAAGATAGCAATAATACACAAGAATCCTCATCCTGTGCGCCTTAGCCCTAGATCTAGCTATGATGACTGATATTGGTTGGCTGCTTGGTCAAGAACATACACCTGCTAGATAACCCGAGTGGAATGTTCTAGAACACAGAAGTAGAGATTACAAACATGGCTGTGGTTCTGGCAGAACTGGGCATGGTGAGGAAGTGCTTTCCATGACCAGCACCACCTTGCTGGCCTGGCTAGCTGTGGGCCAGCAGGTGTCAATGGTCAGGCTCTAACTTGAACTGTGCATACTGGATCAAGCACATACATGCAGAGGGGCCAAACCACAAATGCTGTTGGAGCTTCCTGTGTACCTTTGGGCACTGCTGCAGGCAGCCTCGACCCCAGCCCACAAATGAAGCTGCAGAAAATGGGGATGGTTTAAGCTAGTCTCAATTTGATGGGCTGCTGTTTCTTCGTGTTCCTTACAATGAATACCACCTCTATCTGGTTCATTAAGAGTTTGTTTTTAGTGTGACATATGTGTTAGGTGAATATTGTCAAGCTGTCTCTTGCAGCTATTGCAAAAGCCCACTCCTCTGGGTCTTGGGACCAGTCTGAGTCTGTGTGTTTGATACAGCATCCTCTTGCCCATGGATGCTCCACTTTCCCGGCATCATTTTTATAACATCACCAGCCTTTTTTTTTCATTGTTTCTGCTGTTTGATTTGTGTGTGTTGGTGTATGTATGTGGTGGTGGGGTGCATAGACCCAAGCACATGCTTCCAGAGGCCTGAGTACAGTCTTCCTCAGTCACTCTGCCTCCATCTTTTGAGACGGAGACTCTTGAGACCACAAGCTTGCCATTTTGGCTACATTAGTCTGCCTATCATCTCATTCCTAGGGTTACAGTTACAACATGACCATTCCAGCTTTGACATAGTCGCTGGGGATTTGAACTTGAGGTCTGTCTCCTCCGTGCATAGCTAATGCTCTTAGTCCCATCTCCCCAACACTAAAGATTACCAGTTTTATTTACAATCAATTGAGTGGCTCCTTTTCTCTTCCTGTCTCACCAGCCATGACCAAAGATGGAGACAGAATAGCCAAAAGGTTATTTCCTGTTCCTGTTAGTTGGTGAGGACCAATGACAGACCATGGCTCCTGACTTCCCATTCTGTTTTCTAGTTAGTCAAGGGAATGGAGTCTGTGAGTCTTCGTTACCAGCAATTTGCCTTTCCATGCTTCTCTTCGCCAAGAAAGTGTCAGAAAATAAATGTATAAGACACCTAACACATTGCCTGCCACACAGAAAGCAACAAACAAAAAACCGCATGTGCCTTCTTATTGACTTGTTACTTCAAGCCTACAGTGAAAGGAATACAAAGTCTATTAGAGGGCTAGGGATAAAACACCTGCTCATCCACAAGACGCAGGACGAGGGCTCTGATCCCCAGAACCCATGTAAATGCTGGGCAAACATGGTGGCCACCTGTAATTCCAGAACAAAGGCAAGCTGACTAGCTAGGCCAACAAAAATCAGTGGGGTCTGCATTCAACAAGAGACCCTGCCTCAATAAGCAAAGTAGAGAGAGTATGTGCCCACATGCATCCATATGAGCATCTTTCATGGACACCATGCATGTATATTTTTTCAGTCCATTAGAAATCTCTGTGGTGTGTGTTTGTGTGTGTGTGTGTGTGTGTGTGTGTGTGTGTGTGTGAATATGAAGGCTACAAAACAGGTTGGAAATGGGTAGATTCGGGTAACTAGAGGAGAGATCTGTCCTTAGCATATATAGTGGGGTATGGTGGGTTTGAATGAGAAATAACCCCCCCCCCCCAGTGTTCAGGATTTGAACACTTAGTTCCCAGTTGTGACAGGGCAAGACAGTGCAAATATTCTACCATCTTTTGTTTTTGTTGAGGCCATGTCAGGTTAAACTGCAACTTGATCTCCTTGATAGAAAAACCTATGGAAAATTACCTTACTCTGTTCAGGATCTGAGGCCAAGATGCCCCAGCTAACTTAACTCCTGTTAAGCACTTTGCTTATGCAGACTACCTCCTACAGCTGCTGAGCAAAATACCAGAATGTGGTTTTTGCCTTTAAAAGCTTTTTGGTCTAAATACTTGAGGGGCTACACTTGGGTCCCCAAATACCTGAGTGTAGTCCCAGCTGGATGGAACAGACTTTCGATTGTCTATGCACTGGATCTGGTCAGCTGTAGTCGACTCCCTATAATATTTTAGAGGCCCCAGCGAGATCGCTAGACACTGGATTCTCATACTTAGATGCCTCAGGACCCCCAGGGTTGGAGAAGAATGAACCTGCTGCAGAGGATTCTTAGGGGTTATGTACACGGATATGTTCCAGGGCCCCCTCTCTGAACTATCACTACCAAGCACTGTAGAGTACCCAACACTGCCTCCTGAAGGAGAAAAATTGTAAATTGAAAGTCATCTTGTCCGAACACCTCCATGGGTAAGTTTGGTCTGTAGGAGGCAGCATCTGGTTAAGACACAAGAGGGGAAGTTCAGTGTGACCATAGACCCTGTGTCTGGGATTTGTGTGAGACATCATTAAACTCCCCTGCTCTGTTGAAGTGTATGAATGTGTGGTGGCCACCCCTGTTTGTCTTCACTGTATGTTTCTCTGTATGACTGTGTTTTGCTGTCTCTTATTTAGGGTCTCTGTTTCGTGATGAAACACCATGACCAAAAGCAACTTGGGAAGGAAAGGGTTTTTTTTTACTTACAATTCCATATCACAGTTCATTATCAAAATGAATGAGGGGAGGAACTCAAGCAGGGCAGGAACCTGGAACAGGAGCTAATGCAGAGGTCATGGAAGAATGCTGCTTACTGACTTGCTCAACATCAAAAGCTGTTCGTTCAGCCTGCTTTCCTATAGAACATGCCCACCAGTGCAGGGATGGCACCACGTACAATGGGCTGGGCCCTCCCGCTGGGCCCTCCCCATCAACCACTAATTAAGAAGATGCCCTACAGGCTTGCCTACAGCCTCATCATGGAAGAATTTTTCTTAATTGAGGCTCCCTCATCTCCAATGACTAGCTTGTGTCAAGTTGACATAAATCCATCCAGCACACTCTGTGTGATTCCATCACTTCTGTTGGTTGGAGAAAACAGTTCTAAAATTGAAACGGGGAATGGGTTGTCCCAAGACCACAGCCATAGCTAGCAGAGGCGTTGCATGATTTTCTCCAGGCTCACAAGTCTCTCCAGGGATGTCCACCCATGCTTTGGTGTCCCCCTTCTAATGGTGACTGTGGCCGCATATAGTGGCTGGCTAGTGCTGTTGGTATGGCAGTACCTGCTGCTTTGGAGCCAGCTGTAGTCACCAGCTTCCATGTAATAAACAATGGCTTTCTCTGGTGTGGGGCACCACCCCCACCCATCCCTTGGCTTAAGACCTGTGCTTCTTCTTGAAGACCCAAATCCTTTTAGCCCCACCAGGTCACCCAGAGAAACCCAAAAATCTCTATCTGTTCTCTTAGCCCCACCTGACACTGGAAATTGATCTCCCTGCCCCTTCCCACTCCTGAATGCTCAATTCTAACTTATTTGGTCGCTTGGCTCGCACTTGGATTGCACAGTCCTAGGGTCTCGATCCTGGTCTCTATGTGGAAGGCCCCAGAGGGAGGAGGGAGAAGTAGGTCCCCGAGCCGTGGGTTCTGTACTCATTTCCCACACTGCTCTAGGCACCTGGTTGCTCCTGGCAGGAAGAAGTAATTCCCCAAGTCATGCCCGGGGAAAAAGCACAAGGTCAGCTCCTCCACATTGACAGCTGGTGTCTTCTTTTCCTCTAGTGGCGTGGATAATTCAAAGACCCCCCAACCCTCCAGGCTTCAGGCCCTTATCAGCCTGCTGGAAGCTGTTTTAAAGTAAGAGGGCATTGGACTTTCTTTTCTGCCAAACATTATTGGGGGAATTAAAAGAGGCAGTCAGAAATATGTCAACTGGGGGGCTGGAGAGATGGCTCAGTGGTTAAGAGCATTGTCTGCTCTTCCAAAGGTCCTGAGTTCAATTCCCAGCAGCCACATAGTGGCTCACAACCATCTGAAATGAGATCTGATGCCCTCTTCTGGCCTGCAGGTAGACACACAGAATATTGTATACATAATAAATAAATAAAATATTAAAAAAAAAGAAATATGTCAACTGATCCAAGGTAGGTCAGGTTACTCAAGGACTGCTGGGTTTCTGGAAAGGCTCTGTGAGATATATTGTATATTTACTCCCAGAGACCCCAAAAACCCAGCAAGCCACTGATAGTGCATTTGTCATGAAGTTGGCCCCAGACATAAGGAGAAAGCTCCAGAAATTAAAGGGATTTGAAGGGATGAATAGGTCTCAACTTTTGGACCTAAGGCCAAGATGCCCCAGCTAACTTGCTTGTTTGTGCAAATCTCCCCCTGGAGCTGCTGAACAAAATACCAAGATGTGGTTTTTGCCTTTAAAAATTGCTTGGTCTAAATGCTTAGGGCTACACTTGGGTCCCCAAGTACCTGAGTGTAGCCCCAGCAGCCGGAATAAAGACTTCCAGTTGGCTATGGACTGGATCTGAGTGGTTGTCTCTGCTGGGCATCCTGCGATAGCTCATGGTGCTGTTCGGAGCAATGGTTTAGGTGGTGTAGTCTTCCTGGAAGAAGGTCATCACTGGGGGTGAAATTTGAGACTATAACCTTGCCCTGCTTCCAGTTTGCTTTCTACCATTTGCAGTTAAGAATGTGAGCTCTCAGCTCCCTGCTATGTTTCCCTGCCACGATGGCCTCTCATCCCCCTGGAAGCGTACGCCAAAACAAACTCTCTAGTAAGTTGCTCCAGTTTTAGTATTTTATCAGAGCAACAGAAAACTAGCTAATACATGCAGGCCAAGCAACAATTGTGTCAACTACCTGCCATCAGGGTTCTCACTCGCAGAGCCCACACACTATTGCTGGTTATGTTTTGAAGTCCAGGCCATCTCTATTATGGCTATTGCTGATTTCTTATTGTTTGGTAGTGGAGATGGTAATTTTATGGGGTGTTTTGCTTTTGAAATAGGTTTCACTGTGTAGCCATGATTTGACCCAAACTCATCATCTTTCCCCCAAGTTCTGGGATCACAGGTAAAGGTCACCCCACCTAGCTTCTGTGATGTCTGTCTCCCATCCCAGTCTCATCTTGCCATTCAGTAATTTACATGTTAAATGGCAAATTTAGCCCACAACTAACTGTAGATTATGGGTAAATAGATAGAAAAAATATTTGAAAATTCAGATGCATACTGTGGTGGTTTGAAAGAAAATGGCCCCCAAGAAAGCTGCACTATTAGGAGGTGTGGCCTTGTTGGAGGAAGTGTGTCACCGTGGAGGTGGGCTTTGTGGTTTCATGTATGCTCAAGCCATGCACAGTGCGACAGACCACTTCCTGTTGCCTGTAATCTCTAGAACTCTTACCTACCTCTCCAACCTTGTCTGCCCGCATGCTGCCATGTCCCACCATGATGATAACAGACCGAACCTCTGAACTATAAGCAAGCCACCCCATTAAATGTTTTCCTTTATAAACGTTGCCATGGCCATTGGTCTCTTCACAGCAATAGAAACCCTTAATGCATGTACCCTAAGACTGTTGCTCTAGCTATTGTATTTTCTCCAAGATACGCCATGGCCTTCTCTAAAAGTCCTGTGGGTCATTCCCCTGGAAGGTTATACATGGATGTCCCACTGCTGGCAGGCTGGCCGAGAAGATAACTTAATCAAGCCATGCTGCTAGCCGCTCCCTGGCCACAGACTTGACACAGTTCCATGTAGAAGATATTCCATTTTCCTAGGTCCCAGAGTGAACTGCACATGGACAGAGCCACGCCTATAGTTTATAATTTACATATAGTGTGTTTGAAAGTTAAGTTCGTTATGGTAAGCCAGGGAGAGAGGGCAGTCACTTGTCAAAACAGAACATAAGTATATCTGTCAACAACAAATGAAGAACCTATGTTAGTCCCAATTCCCCAAGAGAGATCTGATTGGCTAGCTACTCAACAGCCATTATCAAGAATCTTTGCTGGGCTGAGCTCCCTTGTTGGACCCTCCCATATGCAACAGGCCAAACTACGAGACAGCTGCCTTTGACTCTGGTAGGTGCCAACTTCTGACATAGAGCAAAAGGACATGTAAGATAAAACCAGGCCCCCGATAGAGGCTGTGTGTGATATTCATACTCAGTATTTAAGTAGGAGATTTTAGTCAACATTCAGCTATCCCTGCAGCCCCCTGTGCTAACTGTAGGGAAGAAAGTTTGAGAAAAGACTTGTAGCGGCTGTGGAGGGAGTGTCATGGATGCTGTACAGAGAAGAGGGAACGGGTGGAAAAATGGCAGCTGACTGACAAGTTAGCTCCACCCCAAGAAACACAGGGGTCAGTTCTTAACTTAGGACTGTAGAGGGAGATTTCCTTGAGAGAGGGTCGTTGCTATGGAGAAGGAAGACCAGCCCCATCTGAGGCGTGTTCTCATGCTCCACTCAGTTATGCTGGACCAAGAAGGGCTCAGGAAAGTCAGGCTATGATGTGCAACGGTCTTTGTAAAACGCAAGAGAACTGGGCAGGGGGACTGTCCACGGGGCTAGCTAAGGCTGCTTGAGCTAGAGGGGCATTTCATTTAGCCGAATGTGCGGTGCACGCACCAGAAACTTCCATGCGAGCAGGCACATTAGGAAAATTTGTGTGGTCTTGGAGTTCCAGTACTTCATCCTTCCTGACCCCCTGAAATCTATGGGAATCTAGCTGGGTTCTTTGTCCCCAGCCCCTACAGAGTCTGCATGGTGATCCTTCCATGCCTGTGGAAGGCTCACATGGGGAGCCATACGATTGTGTAGACGGGGTGACCCTGTTCTCAGACAGAACTGTTTGTGGATCATGGAAAGTCACAGTGAACAGCCAGGGATACTTCAGGCAACAGCAGAAGCTGTTTTTCAGGTCCATCTGATTCTTTAGCGCGAATCCACCTGTTAGGAAAAAGCCTAAGATGAGCCACTCCACCGGCACAAAGAAATGCAATCAGGCCAAATCAAACCAAATTCAGATGCCCATGTTTTATTAAATGCAGCACTCTCGGGTGGCCGAGAGCATGTCAGGGGAGACAGAAAACCGGGGAGCACATGCAAAACCCAGAACCACGTGTTCTTCTTTTGGGCACCCACTTAAATACCCTGGGGAGGGGTCAAGACTTGGCATGCTGGGATTTGGAGTCCAGACCAATGCAACTCCCAGGCCAAGGGGCTGGGATGGAGGCCAGGGGCTGGGGTGACACTCCCAGCTTAATGTTACTGCTTTACCCTTTTCCCTCTAGAAGCAGGGGACACAGAAAAGGCTCAACACACCAGATACCACCCACAGGCTGCTTGCTCCCTGGCCTCAGCCTGGTAGCATAGAGCCAGGCAATGCAATCAAACAGATACCACCCAAAGCTGGCATTTATAGCCCACCTACCCTAGCATAGTCAGGTGGTTACTGAGTCCTAACATTAAAATCTTCCAGATAGCACCAGGACACAAGGGTACAAAGTAAAAAAAAAAAAAAAAAAAAAGAAAAAAGAAAAAAAAAAGAGGAGGAAAAAGCCAGGAGGGGGAAAAAACAGAGAAAGGGAGGAGGTGGGTCGCCATCATTATGTAAACGAAAAAGGTTTGAGAAGGCATGTGACCAGTAGGACTTGAACCTAAGAAGTCTGCCTTTAAGACCATCTTAATCGTTCTGGGGTACCCATTTCCAGCATTCATTCTAATTTGGCCAGGAACAAATAACGCACATAGGCACTTAGGGCGCAGCAGCATCCTGCGCCCACACTTCTGCCCCTTCCTTTCCCGGTTCTGGACAACCGCTATAGAGGCAGCAGTCAATCCCACCCTATCGAGGGCTAAAGAAAAGTGAGCTGCAGACTCCTTTGTTCCCGGGGTAAATTCTATTTCCTCTTCTATTGTCTCGGGCTTCGGAGTGAGGTAACATGACACCCAGCGTATCCTGCTTTTGAAAGGAAACTTCGGTGGTGGTTGGTAAATTACCATTCACAGCTCTGACTGCTGGAGTCACCGGAGAGGAGAGAGAGCCGCCGCACCTGGTGTCTGTAATTACAGGCTTTCACCGGAGGAAAGAAGGGATGAAACAGCCAAATACAGCTGAGCGCCCGAGAAGGGGAGGGTTGGCGCAGGGCTGGGCAGGAAGAGCCAGCAGCTGAAGATGCTGCCCCGCCCCGCCCCAACTCTGCACCCTCCTCTCCTTCCTTGGGGCTCGTCTGTTCCCTTTCCTCTCTGTTTTCGCTCATCTCAGAACTCTTTGTCCGGCTCCCCACAGCAGCGTCAGGCGGGTCATCACGAGGAAATCAAAGCTCTTGAGGCATCTGCGTCTTGGTGGCAAGCAACCTGTGTTTTGCTTTAGAGGCGCCCTCTCTGATGTTATGTCTGAGAATTTGCCAGAACACTCAAGCATTCCCTTCAGAGACAATGCTGGGGGACTTAGCAAAAACAGACCATGATGCTCGCTGTTCCCTAAGCCAAGCCTCTCGTCACCCCCTTTTAATTCTGAAGTGGTATGAGAACATTTTGTACCTGGAAAGCAATCTAGTGTCTTGCACCGGAACTGTAGCTGGCTGGTTTCCTCTCTTTCCCTCTCCTCCCCTCCCAGCCTCCCCCGGCTCCTCTCCCCCTGCTTCATTGCTTTCTGTCTTCTGGGCTGGATCAGAACCTCATGCAAGCAAGCTGTCTACCACTGAGCTACATTCCAACCATGGGGCTATTTAACTTATAAATCAAAAGACATCAGATGTATACACGTGAAATGACAAGTCTACTTTCAAGGAAAGGAAAGAGTTTATTCCCAGCTTAATATAAGTGATCATGGCCCGAGGAGAGATTTGGGATACCTCGCAATAACACCTTTCACAATGGAGATTACCGACCTTTTATAGCCGTAAGAAGGGGTCTCCATAAATTTTATCCAGCGCAAGAATATTAGGTCAAATACAAAAGTTGAGGTAAATGGCTATTAAAAGGCTTAAATAATTCAATGTGATTTTGATTCACAGTCTATAACGTTTTGTCTCTCCATACTTGCAATGCTTTAGCAAGTCAAAGGCAAGCATCTGCAAGATTTCTGAACCAAAGCCTCCTGTCTATCACAGAGGAAAGTGTTATCACAGAGGTTGTAGAAATGATACTTCAAGGGCTAAGCAGTTATGGGCTGAACAGCACAGGGTAGAACATTTCTCCCACAGAGCAAAGCCTCTGACACTAGGATCCTTGCCCTAATGCTGACTCTTTGCTAGGCAGAATTTCCAAAGAATGAGCTAGAAGATTCAGTTTGCTGTCAGAGCTGTTACCCTCCGAGCAGCCCACTTAACACTTTTGGGGAACCAAAGATCTGTCTTCTGTTTCTGTCTCTCTAAATTCTGAAATAAGAACTCCAAAAATTATCCTGGCATTGAAGGTGGGGCATCTGAGCCACGTGACATCCTTTGTCTTTCCCTGGCCTTGAGATACTATTTCTGTTCTCACTGGTTTTCTCACTGGTTAGTAACTGGCACTCCAGAACTGCCTTTACGGAAAAGCGCTGACTCCTTGCTTATGGCCTCAGGTAACTAAAAGTGGGAAGATGCCAACTCTGTCTTTATTCCACGTCTGTCTCTTTTACTCTGGACCAAGCTCCTGCTTAGCTCCACACAGACCTGCCAATCACTTGAAGAGCACCTGGCAACAGCTCGCCTGCCTCACTCCCCTTCAAGACTGAAGGTACAAACAGTGATGAGGCATTTGTGGTCATCTCTACATAGTCCTAGTCCAGACTCCAAAAAGGCAATGGTCGTTGTCCTAAACAGCTGCCATCTTGGATCTCAGAACAGCTGAGCTTCGCGCCCAAGCAGGAGCAAACATCTGACGCCGAATGATTGTTTCCTCAATTCACAAGGACTCTGGGCTGGGGAGGCGGATCCATGCAAGCATGGGGACCTGAGTTCAGATCCCCAACACACCCAGGTAAAAATCCTGAGAGTGGTGGTCACATGCGTAACCTTAGTTAGGGAAAAGGGGAGAACATGCTGAAGGAGGGCTTGCTGGCCAGCCCGTCAGTCATGGTGAGCACCAACTTAAAAAAAGTCACAGAGATCAAAGAAGCTAGCAGACGTGAGGCTGTCAAGCTCTGGAGACCACACTCACATGGACACCTCTGTATAAACACATGATGAATGCCAACGTACACCTATCCCTTCCTTTCTTCCCGTCCCTTCTCTCTAGGGCCAGCAGCCTTATGATGTCAACACGTACACACTAGACACACATACTCACAAATAGTAAGGACTCCTTCACATCACCTTGAAGAATGAGAAGCAAAGACAATGATCAGCCAGAGGATACCTTGATATTCCTGATTTCTGCTCCAACTCCCTCTTTGGGCTTCGCTTGGAATGGGCTCTGTCTGTTCTCCATGACCTAGGACACTCTAAGCTCACGTCGTAGTTCCTTAAATTCTAATAACTCTGCTCTCTTTTTCTCTGCAGAACAAGCTTGCCTCTTTTGCTGGGAGAAAACATTGCCACCCCCCCACTCCCTAGCCCCCCTCCCCCCGCCCCGACACGCACAACACACTTCTTACTCTCTTTCTCCTCTCTAACTTAGTTAGGCAAGAGTCAGAAAACCTGCTGGAAGAGGCCAACAGTAAGTATTTTTTGCTTTGCAGATTCAGTTTCTTGCAACTCAACTCTTTTTGCTCTAAGTGCAAAGCACTCACAGACACACAGGACCGCATGGGCATGGTTGTGCTTCAATAAAAGTTTATTTTACAAAACTTTGACCCTGCTGCTCGTGGTTTGTTAACCTCTGACTTGTAATAGAACTTTGCCTCCAAAGTTTTATTTTATTTTATTTTATTCTTTAAAGATTTGTTTATATGTTGGGTGATGGTGACAACACACGCCTTTAATCCCAGCACTCAGGAGGCAGGCAGACCTCTGTGAGTTTGAGACCAGCCTGGTCTACAGAGCAAGTTCTAGGACAGCCAGGACTACACGAAAAACTGTGTCTCAAAAACAAAAAAGATTTATTTATTTTGTTTTATGTGTTAACATCTTACTTGCTTGTATGTATATGCACCATTTTTATGTTAGTGTTTGTGGAAGGTAAAAGACGGCTTTGGATTGCCTGGAAATGCAGTTACAGATGGCTGTGGGCCACTGTGTGGATGCTGGGAACTGAACTGAGGTCTTCAGCAAGAGCATGTCTCCAGACCCATGCTCTTAATTTTAGAACAAATGTTTATAACAATAGAGAAAAATGGTTAAACTACTTTGCACATGAAAGTGTGTTGTAAGAGGAGTCTGCTGCTTTGGGCCACTCTGTTTTAAGAGGAACGAGCGGGCCGTGTCCTGCCGCCCGGCTAGCTTAACCCCTGAAATAACCACACAGAAATTGTATTAATTAAATTACTGTTTGGCCCATAAGCTCTAGCCTCTTTTTTTTTTTTTTTTTTTTTGGTTTTTCGAGACAGGGTTTCTCTGTGGTTTTGGAGCCTGTCCTGGAACTAGCTCTTGTAGACCAGGCTGGTCTCAAACTCACAGAGATCCGCCTGCCTCTGCCTCCAGAGTGCTGGGATTAAAGGCGTGCGCCGCCGCCGCCACCACCGCCCGGCAAGCTCTAGCCTCTTATTGGCTAACTCTCACATCTTGATTTAACCCATTTCTAATAATCTATATGTCACCATGAGGTTGTGGCTTATGGGGAAAGATTCAGCGTGTCTGACCTGGCAGCTTCATGGCAGCTTGGCTCTATCTGCTGCTTTCTTCCTCCCAAAATACAGTTCTGTCTTCTCCGCCTATCTAAGTTCTGCCCTATTAGGCCAAGCAGTTTCTTTATTGATTAACCAATGAAAGCAACACAAATACTGAAAGACCTCCCACACCAAAAGTGAGCTGAAGCCAGGCAGTAGTGGCCCATGCCTTGAATCCTAGCACTCAAGGAGGCAGAGGCAGGTGGATCTTTATGAGTTCAAGGCCAGGCTGGTCTACAGAATGAGTTCCAGGACAGCCAGAGCTGTACAGAGAAACCCTGTCTTGAAAAAAACAAAACAAATAAACAAACAGAAAAGAAGGTGAGCTGAGTGTGCTATAGATGTAAAAGTCACTCAACATGGGCTGCGCTCGAGCTTAGTGGCAGAGCCCACCACAGGGCCCTGGATTTGACCCATAGCACTGGGGGCAGAGGGGCTTGTTTTGAACTCAAACACCAAGAATTTATTTTGTTCTTCTAGGCACTCTAGTCGTACCTACAGAGAGAGCATGTAGAGATTTATCCAGATGTTGAATGGTAAGCGAGAGAGGATGAGGCAAAGGATTAGGAAATCATTAAGACTGGATATCTGAACTGCACTGACAAAGTGGACCAACGGTTCTTCCGGAGCAGCGGTTGCCAGGATTCATGATCGGGACCTTTAGTAAAATGCAGTTCAGTAATTGACAAGCTTGTGATTAATGTTCAATACACACCATTCTTTTCCCTCCCCTCCCCTCTAGGATCAATTACTGGAACATCATTAGAGAAATAGCAAGAAGTTAACTTACTCTGAAAATACCCGTTGTTTCTATTGCTGTGAAGAGACACCATGACCACGACAACTTTTACAAAGGAAAACATTTCACTATGGTGGCTCTCTGACAGTTCACAGGTTTAGTCCATTATCGTTATGAAGGGGAACATGGTGGTGTGCATGGCTTCATTCAGGCAGACGCGGTGCTGGCTACGTCTTGGTCAGAAGACATCAGGAAGTAGATAGTCTCACTGGGCGTGGCTTGAGCATATATGAGCCCGCCTCCACAGTGACATACTTTCTCTAGCAAGACCACACCTACTCCAACAAGGCCTCCTAATAGTGCCACTCCCTTTGGCAGCTATTTTCTTTCAAACCACTACATCCATATTCCTAAATTTCTTTCTTCTTTTCTCTTCCTCCCTTCCATTCTTTCTTTTTTATTTTTTATTCTTTTTTTGGTTTTTCGAGATAGGGTTTCTCTGTGTAGTCCTGGCTGTCCTGGAACTCACTCTGTAGACCAGGATGATATCAAACTCATAGATCCTCCTGCCTCTGCCTCCTGAGTGCTGGGATTAAAGGCCTGTCCCACTACTGACTGACTTGTAAAATTCTTTTTACCTTAAAAAACAAACAACAACAACAAAAAAAACTCCCAAAAGAGGCTTTGATGTTCTCAGCATTATATTTTTCTTTTCTTTTTTTAAAGACTTATTTTGATGATTTTTAATTATGTGTGTGTTGGGGGTGGTGTACATGAGTGTTTGGAAGCCAGAGATGTCAGATCCTCCTGAAACTGCAATTAGAAGTGGTTGTGATAGAAGACTTCTATGACAACCCTAACCCTCCAAACCCCGCACCCCACAAAAAGATAACAACCTAGCCACCAAAGGGAACTCTTAAAAGTGTGGCAGGAATGCTGAAGGGTAGCTCTCCACAATCGATGGCTTCCTGCAGTGGTTCAGGAGGGGAAGGATTCAGTTCTATTTAAGGGGCCGGCCACTGAGAGTTTGACCACGCTCTACTGAGTATATAGATAACACAAATTGATTTGTTTCTCTCTCTATCTCTTTTGAGGTTTTTTTTGTTTGTTTGTTTTTTTTTTGTTATTTGTTTTTGTTTTGTTTTGTTGAGACAGGGTTTCTCTGTGTAGCTTTGCCTGTCCTAGAACTCGCTCTGTAGGCCAGGCTGACCTCAAACTCACAGAGATCCGTCTGCCTCTGCCTCCTAAGTGCTGGGATTACAGGTGTGTGCCACCAGCTTCCCAGCTTTTTATTGTTATTTTTACCTTTTTTTGGTGGTGGGGTCACACAGGTTGGGTGCAGACATGGAAGGACTTGGAAGTAAGTGTGATCGGGTGCATGGTGTGTTCTCAGAACATGGTGAGGAGTCACATTTGTAGAGGTTGATAAAGGCAAACCCACAAGGCTATGCGTTTCCCCCCAGGTCCAATGGGGCAAGCATTTTTGCTGATATATTTTCTGCCTGCGTACTTCCCACCTACACCTGATCAAGCAGACCCAGTGCAGAAAAGTCAAACAAATTTGTTTAAAGGAGCGGAAACGTGTGGCTTGTTATTTCCCATAAACAATAGCCTTCATCAATCTCAAAGTATCTGTCCTTGGGCAAGGGGCTTACAGGTAAGAGGCACTATTGCTGTATGGATCTCTTAGGCACAGTAATTAAAACTTAAAACATAACTTTGGCTCTCACAACATCTTAGCATGGGATGAAGAAGGCTGGTGGCCACTCCTACCTTCAATCCGTCACAGGGCGTCTAGTGACACACGTTCCTTTTACTTCTCTTCCAGTTTTAAAGATTCCAGGAAAGGATCCTGGTTGGCCCTCCTTGGCTGCATTATTCTCCCAGTTAGTAGAAGGAAGGCTGGAGGTGGATCACAGATACACCACCACAGCCAGCTGGCTGAGGCAAACGGTAGGCTCAGACTTCATCCTGAGCGGTCTGTATGCAGAATTTTCTCTGTGTGGCCCAGCTTGCCCCATCCTTATCGGAGGAGACAGCAGTGACTTTGTATGCCTGTCGTGTGTCATGTGGTTCTGTGCTGACTCACGGCTCCCAAATATGCTCTTCTCAGGCAAACTGTGCGTTGGGTTAATTTAATATCCTGGAAATCAGTCCGGGCCAGAGTGTGTGGTGATTTCAAATCTCTGCGAGGTTTTTACTAGGGAAACTCCTTGGAGTGTCAGGCCTGGGAGGGTGCCTGGAACCCATCCTTGCTGGCCCCTAAGTGCCCGTGCCCCCCGCCCCCCACATCATGCCGGCCTAATGCAGCCTCCTGGGGTTCCCTAGGGCTGATGATCTAATCATCAATGGGGCTGATTCCATTCACGTTGAAGACGGGAATTCAATCCTTTTGCTCCTGGTCTTGTCAAGCAAAACAACGCCTGCTATCAAAGGCATGGGAAGCACCCCTTCCCGTAACCGCAGTGTCTGTGCTCAGTGGTTCAGAAGAGACTGTGGGTCCCTGAGCCTGCAAGGCAGCTCTGGCAAGGTCAATTCCGCTGATCCTTTTTCTAGATAACCCAAAAAAGGATTAAGTTCACATCTGACCTTTAAAGAGTTTATCTCTGGGGAACCAAGCTAATTTTAAAATTAAACGGTTGCATTTTAAAAATATTTAGATGGAAGCCTAAGGAAAGCACGAGCATGCTGCTATGGTGGCAGAAATAGCTACAGAAATTCCAGACCGTGAGCCAGATCTGTTAGCACACGTCTGTACTTTGAGTAGGGGCTCTGGGATTAAGGGAAGCAGAGTGGATTCCCGGCTCTGTCACTTTCTACTGGGCAGGCCTTGGTCCAGTTTCTTCTTCCTTCTTCTTTTGTTGTTGTTTGGTTTTGTTTCTGAGACAGGGTTTCTCTGTAGCTTTGGAGCCTGTCCTGGGACTCACTCTGTAGACCAGGCTAGCCTGGAACTCACAGAGATCTGCCTGCCTCTGCCTCCCATTGTGCTGGGATTAAAGGTGTGCACCACCACCCTGGGGTTTGGACTCTTCTTTGTAAAATGGTCCAGAAGATCACGTGAAATAGTACTTGTTAAGTTCCGTCACTTAGGCTTGCTGTGTGTGTGTGTGTGTGTGTGTGTGTGTGTGGTTTCCCTTCCTTCAGTTCTGAAATACAGGGCTTTATACACGCTAGACAAACATTTTACCATCCAGTACCGCTGGGCGCTACTCTGGATTGCTTTTCTTTTTTCCTTGACAGGGTTTCATGTATCCCAGGTTAGCTTCATACTATGTAGCCGAGGGTGTCTTTGAACTTCTGATCCTCCTGCTTTCTCCTCCTGGTTTATGCAGCACTGGAGATCAAGTCCCGTGGCTTCGTGCAAACCACGCAAGCAAGCAGGTCGCCAGCTGAGGCAATGCAAGCCATGCAAGCAATGCAAGCAAGCACATTGTCAACTGAGGTGCATCTCCAGCTCCTATTGGGATGCTTTCTAAAATTTGCTTGACATTTATGTAATGAAGTTTAGTTGTTTTGTACCCTTTTCTCCTCCCTCACCTCCGCCTGCTGGAGCCTTTCTCCTCAAGCCTCCCTCTTACTTTGTATCTCCTTGTGTATGCCCCTTTGAATTTAATTAGTTTCCTCCCAGGAGTAAGTGGGAGGATATTAACTGAAGCAGAGGCAATTTATTAGTCTCATGGGCTATCTCCCCCATTCTTGATGAAATGTGGATGGGCACAATCATTTTTTTCGGTTTTTAGAGAAAGTGTTTCTCTGTCAAGCCCTGGCTGTCCTGGAACTTGCTCTGTAGACCAGGCTGGGCCTTGAACTCACAGAGATCCACCTGGCTCTGCCACCAAGTTTAGGAATTAAAAGTGTGTGCCACCACCACCTGGCAGATTGGTCTAATTTTGTGCAAATGACCGTAGTGCTTGTAGTTTATTGATGCAGTCCTTATATCATGCTTCTGTGGATACTTTTTCTTTTCTTTCTTCCTTCCTTCCCTTTCTTTCTTTCTTTCTTTCTTTCTTTCTTTCTTTCTTTCGTTTTGGTTTGTTTTTTGAGACAAAGTTTCTCAGTAGCTATGGAGTTAGTCCTGGAACTTGCTCCTTAGACCAGGCTGGCTTTGAACTCACAGAAATCTGCTCGCCTCTGCCTCCTGAGCGATGTGATACCTTTCATTTTATGTTTGTTTTGTGGTATCGACATACTCCATCATGTTGACCGTTGGATGGGCTCTCTTGACAAAGAAGTTCGTTCTCCCTTCCTATGTCTACAATCCAGAGATACTGTAATGAGAGGCAATGGGTTTGTGTTTGGTGACTGCAGCTCCCGAGAGAACTCAGAAGATAAAATAACGAAGAAGGATCTATTACTTGCAGCCAGGTCAAGGTAGCTCTGAAGTTGAAACAGGTGTCCTCCTAGACTAGGAAGCGTGATAGTTTTATTTCTGAGCCTATATATACTTGTTCCACCCAGGATCACGTGTTTGAAACGCCCAATGCTGTTTGAGGAGGTCCATGGAGTCTCTGGGATGCGGGGGGGGGGGGGGGGGGGGGGGGGGGGGGGGGGGGGGGGGGGGGGGGGGGGGGGGCTTACTGAGTCACTGGGCATAGGTGGGCAGTGAAGAGTTTTCCGCAGCCTCTTGTTCCAGCTGAAGCTCTCAGCTTCTTGATCCTCCAAGATGTGAACAGGCTGCCCTGCAAGCTCTAACTACCAAGTACTGAGTCACCTCGGCCGCCGCGGATTCCTGCACTGATGGGCTGGTATCCCCTGAAGCTGGGATCCAGAATAAGTCTTGCCTTCTTTAGGTCGCAGCTGCCTGGTTTTGTAACAGCCACAAGAGAATGAAGTAAACAATGTTTAAGGAGTCTACTTTCGGAGCAGACACATTTCCTAAGCATAGTTCAGGAAGGAAAGAAGACAGACGTTCCTAGGTACGTTCAACTCCGCCTAGAGCACACGATCAAAGGTTAGGATGCCTACAAGGATGTGTCAGTGGCTTGGTAACCTTTGCTAGTTCTCCGAAAGTTTCAGTGAGTTTCTTGGCTGACGCGGGAAAAAGCAACTCTGACGGTGTATTCTTGCTGATTTCCCAACAGACACCTGCCTCTCTCAATGGCTAACAAAACCTCTAGGTTCCAGATGGCTCAGCTTTGCACCAGGTGTTACTAGCATCAGCTCAGCGGCACCGCCTCCCAGCTGTCTCAGGTCAGCACCGTCTGCTCCAGGCAGACATTATGACAGCTCTGCTTCTACTAAAACCATCTTTTTGTCTTGTTTTGTTTCTCTATGTAGCTTTGAGGTCTGTCCGGGAACTCGCTCTGTAGACCAGGCTGGCCTCGAACTCACAGAGATCCGTCTACTTCTGCCTCCCAAGTGCTGGGATTGAAAGCCTGCACCCCCAAACTCTCCGTTTACTAAAACCATCTTACAAAGTGGTGACTTGAGAATAGGGGTGACAGGCTGCCCAAGGACATTTCTACCTTTAGAAGCTCCTCCAAAGGCTTTTCAGCTCAAGGAGATATTTCTCATGGCTAAACGCTGTCTTTAGAGGGGCTAATCCTCAATGAGTTTGGTTTCCTTTCCTTTCTCCTTTGTAGCGAGGGCATGGAACTTGAGGACTCTCCACAAGCTGGGCAAGGGCTAGGCTAGTCTATGAAGCCACTCTCCACTGGGTTTCGACATGGTTGAACTTACCTCTTTTGTACGTTGGCAATGACACAAAGCCATATGGACTTGAGGTGGCCTGAAAAATCAGATCATAGACTCTTTCTGAAACCCAGTTCTGCTGGACTGCAAACCCCTGCTCCTGAGCGCCACAGTTTTCATATCACACGGAACTTTCACTGCAGAAACTTTGACCTGGCCCCAGACTGCTGATCCAGAATCTATACGACATTAAAGTTGGTATTGATCCGTTAGGAGACAGATGCACGTTGGAGCCACCTGGGTAGCCTGGCAATATCCATGAGTGGATAGGTGCTAAGAGGCTTAAGATCTCCCCAGGTGACTGAAATGTCCAGTCAGGCAAGGTGAGGGTTAGTGCTGCAGAGGGAGGATGGGATTCTTTCTGCTTCTGCTACCTACAGTTGCAGTTTCCCCCACCCCCCATTATTGTGTAACCTGTGCTGACCTTGAACTCTTTATATAGCTGAGGATGACCTTGAGATTTTGGTCCTTAAGCTTCAGCTCTTCAAGGTCCCAGGCCTATGCCAGGCTGAGGATTGAACCTGGAACCTGGAGAAAGCTAGGCAAGCCCTGCACTTACTGAGCTACACCTATATCTCCTTCTCTCTCTCTCTCTCTCTCTCTCTCTCTCTCTCTCTCTCTCTCTAATTCTCAAGCTACAGTCGAGAGCTCATTGTTTGTATACTGACACGTGATCAGTTTCTGGATGATACTCCCCAATTCAAAGATGCACTTTTGAATTTCCAAAATCACTGTGATGAGTTTCCTCCGAACTCTGTCAAGGTTTCCAAACCAATTTCTCGTTGACGAGCCCAGCAGCAGACACTGTCCTCTGGTGTAACCCTCAACAGGGCCGAACATCTGCATAAAGGCCTTTTGTGTCCCTTCTGAATGAAAGGTACTGTTTTGATCAAGTCAGGCCATTTGAGTGACTCGGATGGCCAGTAAGAGGTTTTCTCGTGCCTGTAAGCCGAGGGTGGATGAGCCAGTTACATAAAGAGGAAACCTCCTTGGGCCGCGCGCTCCTAATTGGAGCCCTGGATGTGCTGTTATGTAACCCGACACCGTGATTAATAAGCTTTCTTGCATCTGTAACTCGCGGATGACTAAACAGATGAGCCTGCCCCGTACTTCGAGACACTGCCGTTGATCCAATAGATTCGGGTGACGTCGTCAGCATAAAAGTCATCCGAGCCTCGCACTGTGGACTCCAAACTGAAGCATCCAGTTTATGGGAATCACCTGAACTACTTACTCACCGTTCATAGAGGTCTCAGTGGCTTTGAAACTAGGACAGATTGCTCTCAAACTTTAAAGTTGAATGTTTCAGCCCAGAGTGGTGGCTCGTACCTGTGACGGGTGTGCTTGGAAGACTCAGACTCTGGGGAACACCTTGGGTTCAAGGCTAGCCTGAGCTACCTACTGCGTCCCAGCAGACAAGCCTGGGTTATAGGCTGAGACCTTTTCTCTAAACCCCAAACAAAATGCATAAATAAATAAATAAATAAATAAATAAATAAATAAATGTTGGGGTCTTCCATAAGTTTCTGTTGCATTTACTCGTCAGGCCTGTGTGGGTCTGAGAGCCTACATTTCCTAAGGTCTCTGGCACAATGCTTGTACAGACTGCACGGCATGGACCTGGGTCATAGCAGCGATCAAGCAGTCTGGAAACCACAAGCGGCTTGAACTAGGGGGAAATGCTTATCTCTCCATATTAGTGTTAATCAGAATTGCAGGGTGTGTGGATGAGTGCTGAAGAAGAGAGAGAAACGGCACACGTACTAATTAAAAACAAAACAAACCTTGAGTTGGCAAATTCAGTTTTAAACGGTGGGAGGAACCTAGTTTCAAGTATTTAGTGTGTCCATGCTTTGCCAAACCAAATACAAGAAGAGGGAGATTTTTTTTTTGTCCCTAGTGATCTGCCCTTCGCATTTGCCAGCAAGCACAAAGGCAGGAGGAAGCGATGCTTTAAATTCACATTATTTTAGCTGATGTATCTGGAGCGCGGTGATAAATTAATCATGACGGCCGCTCCGATTCACTATCGTATTGGAGCCCAATTTACACTTCGCGTTTGCAGAGCTGAAATGCGATGCATTAAAAGGGTGCGCACATCACAGATTTTTCTCTCCAGTGAACTCACGGAGGGAAGAAGAGGAGCTTTGTGCCTGTTCCTGTAAGCACCTGCCTGTAGGTCCGGGTGTAGCCGGGCACTGGGAGCACCCCGGGAGGCGGAGAGAGAAAGGACGCTGCGGGAAGCCTGCTTGCAACAGAGCGTCCTTTAAAACCGTCTTCTTGGCGTTCTGACCGAGGCCGGCTTGTTCACAGAGGAGGGGGCGCGGGGTGGTGTTACTAAACATAACAGATGGCAGCTGTCTGCAGCTATATAGGGCGCGCTGACAAATCCTCCTGGACGGAGGCGCGGCGTGGGTGCCGCCTGCGGGGAGCAGGGCAGTGGTGGCTCGGGAGACTGCCAAGGCCAAACCGGCAAGGGCGCGGCCTCTCCAAGGTTACCGCCCCTCCTCACTTGAGCTTCAACCCGGCCGGCCCCGTGGGCTTCTGGGGACGGGTGATGTCCCCAGGCAGGTAGGCATCCACTATGGGAGGACGTGGCTGGTTAAGTGCCCAACACGTGCCTACTACGGAGGAAGTCTAACCTGGCCTGCATGCTGGTTCTTGTGCGAAGTGGATTACCCACCATTCCTGGAATTTTCCAGGTCCCAGATCAAGACTTAGTATCTGTCCAACGGCTTGTTTTTCTGTGATTCTGAGATTCTTTTAGATGGGGAAATCTTTTTATTATTTATTTATTTATTTATTTATTTATTTATTTTTGGTTTTTTCGAGACAGGGTTTCTCTGTGGCTTTGGAGCCTGTCCTGGAACTAGCTCTGTAGACCAGGCTGGTCTCAAACTCACAGAGATCCGCCTGCCTCTGCCTCCCTAGTACTGGGATTAAAGGCGTGCGCCACCACCGCCCGCCTCAAGCAAGTTTTGAAAAAGTGAATTATTGAAAAATTATAAATAGAGGCAGAATTTTTCTGTCCCTACTGCCTGGTCCCAAATAAATACACAAAAGCTTATATTAATTACAGAATGCTCAACCGATAGCTCAGGCCTATTACTAACTAGCTCTTACATTTAAATAGGAAAAACCTATTCCTATTAATCTATGTATTGCTACATGTCTTATGGCTTTACTTCATTTTCTGCTAGTTTTGTTTCCAGGGCAGCTGGCTAGTCTCTCGACCCTGCCCTTCTTTATCTCAGTCCTCAGTTTGATTGTCCCACCTAACTTTATCCTGCCTTGCATATTCACAGCGTACAGAAGGATTATTACCCCTCAGCATAAAATAACATCATTCAGGTACAGCAAAAATAACATAGGTGGTAAAGAATAAAGTTTAAGTAGGAGATTCCTATAGGATGTAGGTAGACCAGGAAAAGCAATGGCTGGAAGTTCTACACAAAACCCCTTCACAAAGTTCCCAAAGCCCTTGTCACACATATCACTATTATTCACTAATAGATAAATAAAACCAGGCACATGAGCACAAGAAAAAAAAATGTGTGTGTATGTATATCTATATATACTTTTCTAGAACCCAGGAAAACTCTACAGTACTATTTAAGCAACAGACGACTTTGAGTCACAAGACATCTCTGTTTCATGCAATCATGGCTTTGACCTTCTCAGTTCACTGGCTTCAAAAGCATGTCAGATACCCTCCAGTTAGTTTCTGTAGAAGATTCTCAGGATGGAAAGCTCGGTGTGAAACTCCATACAAATTATTAGGAAGCTTGTGGCTCCCCTGTAGTAACTATAACATTCTGCTCCAGAATTTTTGAAATTATTGGTGTGTGTGTGTGTGTGAGAGAGAGAGAGAGAGAGAGAGAGAGAGAGAGAGAGAGAGAGAGAGAATGTGTGTGAGTGTTCTTACCGTTGAGTTCATGTGGAGATTGTTAAGTCTGGAGTGTAGCCCCCAGCCCCTGGCATCCATCCCAGCCCTTCTGGTCTGGTAGTTGCATTAGTCTGGATTCCAATCCCAGCATGCCAGGTCCTGATCCCTCCCTGGGGGAGGGGTCAGGACCACTCCCACAAGGTATTTAAGTGGGCTCCCAGTGGAGAAACACAGGTACTGGGTTTGCATGGGCTCACCGCTGTCCTGTCTCCTAGCCACGGGTGCTTGGTCACCCGTGAACGCTGTACTTAATAAAACGATGGGCATTTTGATTTGGTTTGATCTGACCTAATTGCACTTTTTTGCACTGGCGGAACTGCATCTTTTTAGGATTTCTTTTCTTTCTTTTTTTTAATATTTATTTATTTATTTATTATATATACAATATTCTATCTGGCATGTGTGCCTGCAGGCCAGAAGAGGGCACCAGACCTCATTACAGATGATTGTGAGCCACCATGTGGTTGCTGGGAATTGAACTCAGGACCTTTGGAAGAGCAGGCAATGCTCTTAACCACTGAGCCATCTCTCCAGCCCCAGGATTTCTTTTCTTAATAGAGATCAGAGAACATCCTTGTGAAGACTTTAGACATTACTCCCCTTCAACTTTTTTGTGGGTCTGAAGGATTCGATTCAGGCCACCAGCATTGGTATGGCAAGCTGAGCCATACCACTGACCCTAGACCTTCCAGTTTTGCTGTGGACTTAGGGATTCATATACTTTGAAAAAGTAAACAAAGCGATTATCTGTGCTTGTCAGCAGGGCTTCCAACAGCTTTGGCAGGATGGGCAGTTGCTCCCTCCTGGCTAGATTCCCCTGTCTCCTAGGCTCTGTCACATCCCTCTTTCCTGGCATTCTGTCTGGCCTCTGTTGTATACTCCCTCATTGAGGACCCATAACTGCCTCACTAAGGAGACCCAGGAAGTAGAAAGGCAGTGGGTACCACCTAAGATCTGCACCAGACTGGCACAGGAAGTTGAAAGGCAGTGGGTCCCGCCAAGACCTGCACCAGACTGGCATTGTTGTCAACGTTAGTTTGGGTCTCTCCAGAAGCTGAGATACTTGGGACTTATCGAGAGTTCCAAAGATGAGGCAGAGGGGCAGAACTAGGAGACCAATTCAGGGGCTCCCCAATTGTAGACACAGAGGAAGCCCTGGGTGAATGTGTATCACTAATGTGAGCATGATCATATCATGGACCCCAATGTGTCAGACCCGTGGGAATGGGAAAACCTTCCCTTGGCCCGAGTATGAGTGCTGAACTAAGCCCGAGTATGAGTGCTGAACTAAGCCGTTGACCTTTAGCTAAGACCTGTGTGTAGAACAGCTTCCTCTTCCTGGATCTTAGCCTGAGGCTGCTCTACAGAGACCTCCCCCACTTCCTCCTTGTACTGCACATATAAACATGATGGTTGGCACAGTCCATCATCTCCATCAGGGTGATCGCAGCCCAGCTCTTCTGTATACACCTGCTGTTTCTTCATCCCCACATCACCCCTGGAGGCTCCCAGGGACAGGCTATGTGGGATGTGGATCTAGTAGACCTCCTGGGGGAGCAGAACGCTTCCTCACACTGCAGGCCTCACACATGTAGTCTCAGGACTGCTCTGGGAGCTGGTCCCTATGTCAAACAGTCCAGGGACTCACTGTCGCTGGGGACCTGGCTATCTCCTGGCTACATCACTGTCTGCCTTGTTTCCTTCCGTGCCCTTCCCTTGCCACCTCTGCTCATGCAGTCTTGGATTGTGCTATTCACACTCATACGGTGCAGTCAGTATGGTTAAATATTGCTGATGAATGCATTCCTTCTGGAGCAGGGTCCTTCTGACAGACTCCCCTATAAATGGTCAAAGTGTGCTTTGTATGAGGGCCAATAGCTTGTTTCCCCAGTAGGAGGTAGTATAGCTCACTGGCACCTCCGGAGTCCACTGCCTCAGTGGGGGCCTTGAAGTCAGAGTTTGAGAGACACTTCCATATATCGGCCTTTGTTTAACTTCAGCTGTTTGCCTGCTTCTGATTCGAAAAATCACATATTAACAATATAGACCATGGGCTGGAGAGATGGCTCAGCGGTTAAGAGCACCACCTGCTAAGTCAAATGGTCCTGAGTTCAATTCCCAGCAACCACATGGTGTCTCACAATCATCTGAAATGAGATCTTGTGCCCTCTTCTGGCCTGCAGGCAAAACACTGTCTACAAAATAAATAAATACATCTTTTAAAAATATAGGTTTAAAGACTTGTATGTACCAGTAAGAAAGGACATCACATGAGAACACATTTAAAAGTCCCTGAGACAGCTCACGTGGATTGAGCATCTTGCTGCCAAGTCTGATGTTCTCTGGACCACATGGAAAAAGGAAAGAACTGATTCCTGAAATTTGTCCTCTGACCTTTATATATGTGCTGTGCTACAAGTGTCTCTCTCTACAAACAAAGGGAATAACTTTTCCCCCCTTTGAGACAGGTTTTGTGTGTGTGTGTGTGTGTGTGTGTGTGTGTGTGTGTGAACAACCCTGGCTGTCCTGGAACTTACTCTGTAGACCAGGCTAGCCCCACAGAGATCCACCTTCCTCTGCCTCCTGAGTGCTGGGATTAAAGGTGTTTACCACCACCGCCCGGCCTAGGGAACAACTTTTTAAAGAATTTAACCTTTTGTAAGCATTTGATGAACACTGCCCGTTGATTTTATTGCTATGATTACTAATAAGTAGGAAATGATTGCTTTGTTACCATTAAAATAAGAAGCTAGAACTTTCCCTCAATACGTACACTTGCCTGTGTCAGACTTTTCCACTCATGACTGAAGGCGGTGGGAACATAGACCCAGGAGGGCGCAGAGAAGGGAAGGAGGCTCTCAGCATCCTGGTGTGACCTGGGGATTTCCATGAAATCAATTACATCATATTCAATTTCACATACTACCCATTATACATTGAATAGATTAGATAGCTTTTAAATATGATATACAGTAACATAGTCTTATTAGTTCCAAAATAAGTATTTTAAATCATACAACAATTCAAATGCTTAGTTTTGACCCAAAAATATTTAATAGAATTTTCGATGCCAATAAGACGCTTCATGTTCCTCTCCCAGCATATATCTGAGAGAGAACAGACCTGTCCTATGTGGCCCTGATTCTTTTTTTTTTTTTTTTTTTTTTTTTTTTTT
>NW_026067963.1:4450010-4458547 GCF_014885135.2 Alexandromys fortis
ATTATAAATGCTTGGCCAATTGCTCAGGCTTATTACTAAGTAGCTAGTTCTACTTGAATTAACTTATTTTTTTATTATTTTATTATTTTTAATTGTTTTTATTGAGCTATATATTTTTCTCCATTCCCCTCTATTTCTCTTCACTCCCCTTTTCTCCTCTTTTATGGCCCCCATGCTTCCAATTTACTCAGGAGATCTTGTCTTTTTCCACTTCCCATGTAGATTAGATCCATGTATGTCTCTCTTAGGGTCCTCATTGTTGTTTAGGTTCTCTGGCATTGTGAATGGTAGGCTGTTTTTTTTTTTTTTCTAAAAGCCATTTATGAGTAAGTATATATAATATTTGTCTTTCTGGGTCTGGGTTACCTCACTCAATATGATGTTTTCTAGATCCATCCATTTGCCTGAAAATCTCAAGATGTCATTTTTTTTCTGCTGTGTAGCACTCTATTGTGTAAATGTACCACATTTTCCTTATCCATTCTCTGGTTGAAGGGCATTTAGGTTATTCCAGGTTCTGGCTATGACAAATAATGCTGCTATGAACATAGTTGAGCATATGTTCTTGTGGTATGATTAAGCATCCTTTGGGTATATATCCAAAAGTGGTATTGTTGGATCTTGAGGAAGGTTGTTTCCTAGTTTTCTGAGAATTCACTATACTGATATCCAAAGAGGTTGTACCAGTTCGCATTCCCACCAACAATGGAGGAGTGTTCCCTTTATCCCACATCCTCTCCAGCATAAGTTGTCATCAGTGTTTTTGATCTTGGCCATTCTTACAGTATAAGATGGAATCTCAGAGTTGTTTTGATTTGCATTTCTCTGATGGCTAAGGATGTTGAGTGTTTCCTTAAGTGTCTTTTAGTTATTTTAATTCATCTGAAATTAACTCATTTCTATTAACCGATGTGTTGCCCCGAGGCTTGTGGCAATTACCTTATCTATGAACGCCCCACATTGCTTCTTCTGCATCTGGCTCTCAACTCCCTCACTCTACCCTTCTTCCCAATGTCCTGAGTCTGGTTCTCCAGTCTAACCTTATCCTGTCCAGCAATGGGTCACTTGGTTTCTCTATTAAACCAATCACAATGACATATATTCACACAGTGTAAAGTAAATAATAAAGATTATTATCCACAATAGGCCTCAGGTTTTTTTTTTTTTTAATCTGTAAGATTGAAGTGAGGCTAGTCGCTCCTTCACTGGGTTGCCATAATCGAATGGGTTAATGTTTTACATATAAAGCACCCAGAATATGCCAGACGCATAGTATGCTCCACCAAGTGTTTGCTGCTGTAGTTGAATGGTTGCTCACGAATCACCTGTTTTCTCAGGACGTGCGCTTGCTTTTTAAATCAGAGCAACAAAGCTGTTTTCACAGTGCAGCCAGCATCTGTCCAGCCTTTTGACACAGACACAATGTTTCCGCTGTAATACAGCATCTATATTCTTGCTCAAGAACTTTGCCATTCCGTCAAGAAGACAGTATCTCCTGCGGCTTTCTCTAAGTTTAGGGTTTGCGTTGGGAACATTCCTACATACATACAGGCATGCTGTGACTCTGTCAAGCCGCTCTTCTCAAACACACATGACAGACACCATCGACGTTGGGAGTCCCTCCTCAGGGGGATTTGCTAACTGTTCCCAGGTTTCCGTTTCAGGGAGAATTGACGCAAGTCAGGAAACGGCACAGTGGTTTGAACGATCTCATCAGCTGTGGCATTTATCCTAAAATGGTAATACTTATAAAAAACTACTTATGTTAGAGAAAGTAAACCATGGCATTTGCTTATTAATTAATACAGATTTGAGAATCACAATGTCTTACATAAATCACAACTTTTTCAACTTCATTTTTCTTTGCCAGTGAAGTTGTGTACTCCCTATCCCTGCAGGCTTCCTGCCACATCTACTACTATTTCCTGATGGGCCACAAATACTCTCACATAGTCTCTGGGTAGCACTAAGGAAATGGAAACAAACAAGGGCCATGCTCTGAAAAATTTAGTTCTTCAGATTAAAAAAAAAGAAGTATGGTTGGATAAATTAAACAGCTTTTGTCTTGTTTGTCCAGAGAGGTATAGACTATGCTATTATTATTTATAAGGGGGTTGCACCATAGTGAATAATTCAATCCACTATGTTTAGTGACTTGTAAATTAAATGAAGAAAACTGTCATCTTAAGCACTGCTGGGTGGCAAAGAAAGGAATCATTTTAGTTGGGAAGGAAATATAAACAGTGACTATACACATATATATCTTTTCAAGGAGCCAGTTTTTAGCTCTGTTATTCTTGTTTTCTATTCCACTATTTATGCTTTTATTCAATATATATATATATATATATATATATATATATTCTCGTTGTCTTTTTAATACCTCAGCTATTTACTTTATGTGAAGTTCAGAGGGTTGTGAGCTGCTGTGTGGGTGCTGTGAATTGAACCCGGGTCTTCTGCAAGAACAACTGCTCTTAATCACTGAGCCACCTCTCCAGCCCATATGAATTCTTTTAAATTTACCTGTGTGCGTTGTGTTGCCTACTTGTTTGATTGCACAATACATGTTTGCAGTGCAGAGACCAGAATAGGACGTTGAATCCCCCTGGACCTGGAATTGCAGGTGCCACCCAATGTGGGTGCTGGGAACCAAACCCAGGTCTTAATTGTTGAACCACCTCTGGGTCCCTTTTCTAACTTCTAATTTCAGTCTTTTAGATATTTTTATAGTCCCAGTCAGGCATGGTGACCAACACCTTTAATCCCAGCACTCAGAAGCAGAGTCAGTCAGATTTCTGTGAATTCAAGGACAGCCTGGTCTACAAAGTGAGTTCCAGGGCAGGCAGAGGTACACAGTGAGACCCTGTCTCAAAAATAAATAAATGGAAAAGAACAAGAAAGGTACAGTTTCTGTTATAAGTGTTGAAAAGTATGAATCATAAAACTAAAAATTATGAAAAGACCATAACCTTTATTTAGTAAGTTAATAAATTTTTTAAAATAAGTTTTAACAGAGGTATGTATGGATGTATAAAGCTATTTCAAGAAACCATAACTCTACATGAAATTGAGTGATTTGTATTAAATAAAACCCCCAGTACCAGGTGTGAGCTACCTCCCTCTGAGTTGTTAGTGAGGGAGGGGGACCTCTGATGCCCCTAAAACAATGTAGTCTGTAGGAGCCAGCCATGATAAACTAAATAAAAACAGACCACCCAAAGGAAGTTCTTTACTTCCAACCATTATCACCTGCCAGAGTAGGACTCACCATCAATAAATTTAATGGAGGCCTGAGTCTCAGTAGTTTACCCTGAAGCAATACCTGGTTGCAGGAAGAACCACAAACTGAGATTACCTGAGCAGCACCCAAGAACAGACCATCCAAAGGAAATACCTAAGGTCCCAACCATTGTAGATAGGATCACCTGCCAGCACACACTCACCTGGACACCCCTAGACAAATGCCAGCCAATCAGGGGTCTTGAACCTCAGAAACTCCTCACCCCCACCTTTACTACTATAAAACCCAACTCTAACTGAGCTTGTGGCTCTCCATTTATTCCAATACGTTGGGCATGTGGGGAGACCGAGTTTGCAAATTTGCATGAAATAAAGGCTCTTGGCTTTTACATACGAGACTCGGTCTTCTTGTTGGTTTTTGGGGGACTTCGTGGATGGGGGCATAACATAGACAATTGTCAACACAGCTGGCTGCACACCAGGACTAGCTGAGAAAACCGTGTAGCTGAAGATACATTGTGCTCTGGCTGCAGGATGTCAAGAAATCAAGTAGGAACCCTGATGGAAGTCTCCTTCCCGCTAGCTCCCTTTCCTAGTACTATGCTGGGTGGCTGGGGAAACGCTATCAACAGTGGTACTCTGCCGGCTACACACCATTTCCCTGCTGGGCAAGGGGCCAGGCTCACCAGTGCAGGGGTGGGGGTGGGGATGGGGGTGAGTGGGGGATGGGGGAGTGGGGAGGTGGGGGTGGAATCGTGTTGGTGTTACCTAACTGCTTTCTGATCTCTGATTGGATGTAAGGCTCTCCACAGGAAAGAATTCTCTCCGTGGCTATGGAGATCATAAACCCTAGCAGGGGAGATGACTGCTGCCATTTTGCTAAATGGATGTGTTGTGCCTGTTCAAATGACTTCTGAACATCCCAGATTAGTGCTGGTATCAGTTTGGGTCAGAAAATTTGGGTCAGAAAACAAAAACAAAAAGCAAAAGGAAACTTCTTTTTGCAGGTCACAGTGCTGAGAATAGGTTATTGGTGAAGGCTTGACTTTAAGATGCTTGTCTACACAGCTTCTTCCGAGGGCTGGAAGCGATGTGAGAGCTGGAGGAAGGGGCGGATGCTGCAGTGGTGACTACCCACAAGATGTTGGGACCAATCAGCATCCTGCCATGGTGGGGGGGGGAGGCTTAGCAAGGCCAAAGCTCCCTGAGGGTTGACTGGAGAGGGAGAGACCTTGCTAAGGAGCTACGCTCGTTACTTTTCTGTTGCTGGGATAAAACACCACAACCAAGGCAACTTGTAGAAGGAAGAGATTATTTGGGTTTAGGGTTCCGTCTGACAGAAAATATGGCGACCGGCAGGCAGGGCGGCTGAAGCAGGAAGCTGAGAACTCACATCTCAAATTGCCAGCAGGAGACAGAGAGCAAACGGAGTCTTTGAAGATCACCCCAGTGATGTACATCCTCTAGCAAGGCCACACCTCCCCAAAGCACCACCACCTGGGGACCACACATTCAGGTGCTCAAGATCTTGGGGGGTACATTTCTCATTCAAACCACCACAGGTACCCATGCCCTCACCCCGTGATTCTGTAGATGAAATTTTTTTGGGTCACCAAAAGGGAAAGGGAAAATGAAGGCAGTGGAGGGGGGCGGATTAGCTAGGACGAGGAAAAGGATCAGAGGGAAGGGACAAGAGAGGCTGACAGAGGGTGAATATGACCGAAATACATCAAATACCTGTATGGAAATATCACAATGAAACCCAAAATTACATATAACTAATACATATGAATAAGAAACATTTATCAAAACTATCAGTTTAATTTCATTTCACAACTTTTTCAAAAAAATTATTTTTGCGTGTGTGTTTGCTTTCTCCTTCCTCTTTTATGTAAGTTCCATAAACTTCGGTCGTTCTTTCGTAGGTTTGTGGAGCAAGCGCTTCTCCCGCTGGGCCACCTCAACAGTCTCCCTATAAGTTCTGACAGACAGCTAGAGTTCTGTTACCATCACATTCCTAATTTTTTTCATTTTCATTATAATCTTTTTATTTTCAATATTTAAGGCTTCCCTTTTTGTCTTGTTTGCATTAATATTCAACTGACAAAATTGAATTAATACATTCATACAATTCAGCTGATCCAGATGACTCCATTTCTGCACATTTTAATACTATCTAGGTAATTGTTCTACTTCTCTAACCCAGCCCAAACTGTATCTGATTCTCTAGAGCTTCCAGTACCTAAAAGAGTAGAATCCAGACTATAAAGATAGGTTTTATTTTTAAAGATGTATTTTTAGTTTTATTTATGCCTATGGGTTTGTCTGCCTGCGTGCATGTAGTACCTGAATAGGCTAGAAGGTGTGAGATCCCTTGGAGCTCCAGCGACAAGGTGGTTGTGAGCTGCTTAGTGTCGGTGTTGGGGACCAAACTCCAGTCTTTGGCAAGTGCCCCTAATTGCTGACCCACCTCTCCAGCCCGTGGCATACTAGTTTAAAGACACCACCATTAAAGCTGTGAATTTATTTACATGAAGAGCCCTGGAGTGGGGAGACTCTCACTCAAGTCTTGGGATAACACGACCCCCCCAGGAACTCACGAGAGACCATCCTTGCTGCAATCACACGAGGTTTATTGACAGAAACCAGCACGCTGGGGCCAAGACTCATATCCCACGCAGGGGTAGAGGAGTTCGACCCAGAATAGCTAGGAGAAGGGGTACTTAGGGGAAGAAACCACAACCCAAAGGGGGTAGGGAGGGCGTCATTGGAAAATTCCAAAAATACCAGTGATAATCACAAGGGGGTAACTCCCCATTTCTCAAGATTATTCTCAAGATTATAATCTAACTTTATGGTCAGCTAGTTCCTGGAACAGTCACTGAACCAGCTAACCTAGATTTCCTGCTAGATTTTTGGCTCTTATTCTTCCTGCTAAAGGGTCTGGATTTATCAGGGTGTTTCAGAACTGAGGCTCCTTTGTCTGAGGCTGGAATATCTGCATGGCAGAGTCAGCTAGGCACACTTCCTGTGTCAAGTGAGCATGTGCTGGCTGCTGCCCAATGGGAAACGCCTTCATCAGTCACCGATTTGTGCTTCCGGTTCCAGTGGTGTTCATCCATATCGAAGCAGTCACGTGACAAGGTCACGCAATTGTTGCTATCCTGAGGAAGAAGTGGTGGTTGCTGGGAGCAACCTGGCATTGTCTCTGGAGTAGTATTTCTTCTGTGTTAGAATCTTGCTCCTGACTGACTCTCTTGTGAAAGTTTGGCCAAACAGCCTCTATTTTTTCCTGGACCTGAGATGGCTTATCCCTTGAGCAGGTGGATTACCCCTAAGATGATCAACTTTCTAAACCGTAATCACAGTTGAGATTGAGATCTCCTTACTTGAGGCCCCACACCTGGAGTTCTGCGTTTCTTTTAGAATATTCCCTACGCCATGTATTGAGGTGTAGCGTGTTGTTTCCTGGACTCCAGGCAAGAGTGTGGAGATCCTCCAGCATTTTTTTTTAAAGCATTCAAACTTCCATTTCTGTCTTGCCTTGACTGTTCCGAGGATCAAGAGGAAACAGTCCTGGGAAATAGTGGGGGAGACTCTACTGACTTCCGCTGACTGTACAACCCCAAAGGACCCCACCCGTGTTAGCAGTGTTAGAACTTGGCTTAGCTTCTTCCTGGTCAGCTTCCTCCTGCCTCAGTGTCCACACCTGTAATAGTAGGCTAACAATCTTGCTTCTCAAGGTTGATATGAGACATACATGAAACAGTGCGCATGAAAATGTTAGGCACATGGTAAGCGCTCCGTTATTAGAAATCATGTTTACCAATACATTTAGATTATAGGGGGCGAGGAGATGGCTCAGTGGGTAAAGCATTTGCCTTGCAAGTGTAGGGACATGAGTTCAAATCCCCAGGACCTACACAAGGCTAGGGGTGGAAGCACGTACCTGTAATTTTAGGGCTCCTTGGAAAACCAGAGGCTGATTGGGAGAGTCCCAGGAAGAAGGTAGGAAGCAGAAACCAACACCTGGGTGTGTCCTCTGACCATCCCACGTGTGCCACGGCATATAGCCTGCATCCACACACTGTGACCGCACATACACAAATTAAACACACACAAACACGTTAGCAGCATCAAATTCCACAATAAATACCATTTTGCTATGCAGGTTCCCTCACTTGCAAGCTGATTTTTCTTGTATTGGAAACAAAACCAAGTTACCTTTCTGGGTTTAACTGTGCAAATCTCAACTCAACAGTTTCCTCTACCTGAGCTCACTGACCTCAGGAGAAAACAGACAGAATATAGCTGGTTTCAACCATTGCCTTTTCTTTGTCTTTTCTCTCTCTCTCTCTTTTTTTTTTTCATCTCTGAACAGAAGTGGGACTTATAATCCAGACATCCAGGTCAGTACTTGTCGGTCACCTTTTCTTCCTAATTAAATTTACCAGGAGTTCATTTTAAAGAAAATAATTTGTTCCGTCAAAAGTGGTTGCATATTTATACTGCAATTAGTTAAGAACTCCACCAATGAGGCCCTCCCCCTGAGATCCAGCAAAGAAAGGAAAATGCCACTGAAGCCTCCAGATTTCGGAGCAATTAAGCCTGGCAGTGCAGGTGTGTGAAACACCTGCTTCCCTCCTGCCCCTGCCCGCCTGCCCTGGCCACCGGGCCTCATCAGTTGGTGAAAATAATTAAGTTACTCTATTAGGAGAAAAGCCCAGAACTGCTAAGGGCAACAAGTCCCCTTTTCTCTTCGTCCTCAGATTAAGTGAGAGAAAAAAAAAGGTTCCTGGGTGGTCCACAAACAGGTCAGGGGGGAAAAGTTTTCTTTAAACAGAAAGGAGGAGGGGGTATTGTCTGCTGGTGGGGAATGTGGTAGCTAGCTTAGTTCCGACTTCTGCTTGCTTTGTGACAGCGATTGCTCACTGGTGGGAAAGCCCCATTTTAAAGACGTTTATGCTTATAAGCAAAGCTTTTGGGAAGGATATTACTTTGTCGGACCTGTCCGTTGTGAACGCTTGAAAATTTACTTTAAATCTTAATAGCAAATATTTTAATGATGTTGGTCTAGTTCATAGCTAGAAGTCAAGAAATTGTTTTTAGAAACATTTCCTGTATCAGTTCGATGAGTTTTAGCCTTTCCAAAGCTAATTGTAGGGGCTTGCTGTAGTCCAGATGGAGACACCTGAAGCAGAACCTCTGCCCTACCTGGACTCACTCACTCTCTCTCTCTCTCTCTCTCTCTCTCTCTCTCTCTCTCTCTCTCTCTCTCTCTCTCTCACACACAC